>NC_069004.1:2773559-2775522 GCF_001194135.2 Octopus bimaculoides | reverse complement strand
TAATAATAATAATAATAACAATAATAATAATAATAATAATAATAATAACAATAATAATGGTTTCTAATATAAGCGCAAAGGCCTGGAATTCGGAGGAGAGGAGGAACTGTCAATTGGTTGACACTTTACTTTATCGACCCCTGGAAAGGATGGACGGCAAAGTCCACCTTGGCAGGATTAGAACTCAGAACGCAAAAGGGCCAAAGCAAAATGCAGCAATGCCTTTCATCCGACACTCTAGCGATTCTGCCAGTCTACCAATAATAATAATAATAATAACTAACAAAACAACAGTAAAAATAATAGTAATGTTAATAATAATAATAATAATAATAATAATAATAATAACAAAAATAATAATAATGATAATAATAATAATTTTTATAACATTAATGTCACCGTAACAAACATGTGATTTTGGATTTAATGTGTCTGTTTTCCAAGTCCATCTTCATCTTTTGCAAGTCCAATGTATGTCTTTTTTTCTTTTATCTGTTATTTTTCTTTTACATGTGTATGCGTGTATATATACATGTTTTGTAATTTTACACATGTATAGTTTGTATTTTCCATGCATTTCTTATGAAATGAACATTGCATATACATATACATATATATACATATACATATATATATATATATATATATATATATATATATATATATATATATATATATATACACACACATATATATATATATATATATATATATATATGTACATATCATCCCCCTCATTTTCGTTATTACTTATTATACAACATATAAATTACACATCTTTTTTTATATTATTATTATAATTTTTATTATGTGTATGTGTATATATACATATATATATGTATGTAGTCTTTACATGTGTGTGTGTTTATGTGTATATAACTCATATTTCAAATTTTTTAATATTTTTTTTTTTTTACACATTTGTATATATATATAAATATATTATGAGTTCATTATATAACAGTTTTAGCAAGTGATATATATATGCCCTTTGTGTATGTGCTCATGTGTATGTGTGTGTGTGTGTGGCACAGTTCACAATGTTTTTTTTTAACCCCTACAAAAAAAAAAAACAAGAGGTTCATGATTGTACATCAGTAAAAACAGTTTCATTTCTCATCACAAGTTCACCAATTTTCAGATGATTGGTCAGTCTCAAAGACATATACATAATATATATATACACACACATATATATATATATATATAATATATATACACACTTTATTTGATTATTGTCTCAATTTGATTTTTCTTTCTTTTTAGTTAGGTTTTTGTTGTAATTTTCCAATTTGTTATTGTCATTTCTTTTGCATTTTTTTTGTTTTTTTTGTGGTTTTGATTTAGTCCAGCTGAAGAAATTTAAATTAAAAATATCCAATTTCTTTATCCTTGAAAATTTATTTTGTCTGTCCATCTGTTCAGCCGTCCATCCATCAATCCATCCATCCGTCTGTCTGTTCATCCATGTCGATCTCTTATTCCAAATACACATTATCCATATATGCATCAACGCATTATATTAAACATAAACAAACAAACACACATATATATTTTATATATTGATTCCTTATCAATCCATCAATCCACCATCCATACATCCGCCATTCTATCCATTGGGAAAATACCCTCATGACGTGAAAGGAACAATGGGTGTCTGTATGCAAGTGCATGTATATATATATATATCTGTAACATAGACAAATACTGGTATATCAAGTACCATACAAAATAAATTCTCGACAAATTAAAATAATCCCCCTTTCTAGAGGATGTGTCATAAGAATTCTCCAAAGCTGACATGCCACTGAGGAAAAGGACAAGCTTATTGTTCGGAGATAAGTGGACAGTCATGGACATCCGTTTCTGTCTCAGTAGGTGTTGACAGCATGACAAGTAGCCAAGGGTCTTAGATATACATACACACACACATATATATATATATATATATATATATATATAT
>NC_069004.1:2770064-2772307 GCF_001194135.2 Octopus bimaculoides | reverse complement strand
ATATATATATATATATATATATATATATATGTGTGTGTGTGTGTGTGTGTGTGTGTGAATGACATAATATTTGGGAAATCGGGAGGATTGGGTTAGTGGTTGGTGATAAGGTGGGTGGGTAGGTGTTAAATTTTTGGAAGGGATATGAGTTTTCAGATTCAGCTCTGACCCTTCTGGGCCTTACAGAAATAAGCTATATACACACACATACAATGAGATGCAAAGTTCTATTTGGGTTGGAGGGAATTATTTTTCAAGATTTTAACGTATTTAAAAAAATAAAAAAAGATTCAGCAATTTTAATGATATCATCACCATCATCATCATCGTCCTGATCTACATTATTATTTTGTATACACACACACATATATATGTCTGTATGTATATGTGAGTGTTTATGGACTATGGAGATAGAAAGTGAGTGGATGGGGGGTGACAGGTCTAGAAACTGACATAAAGTTTGATAGAAGCTGATAGAGAGAGAAGGATAGCTAGAAAGGTAGATAGATATCTAGAAGAGGGTTTTAATGTGATTAACGTTAGAGCTGAAACCTTAATGGTTAAATTGTCACTCATCAAATGCATCCAATAGTGCATATACACGCATACCTACATAGACACACACACACACACACACATTCGCAAACAGTTCGGTTGGTTGGCCTGAGGCTTTCGTAGAAGATGCTTAACTCAAATCCACATGGTTGTAACACAACCTTCTTAACTACACATCATCATCATCACCGTTTAACATCCGCTCTTTCCATGCTGGCATGGGTTGGACGGTTTGACTGGGGACTGGCAAGCCAGGAGGCTGCGCCAGGCTCCAATCTGATCTGGCAAGGTTTCTACGGCTGGATGCCCTTCTTCCTAACGGTGACCACTCCGAGAGTGTAGTGGGTGCTTTTTATGTGCCACCAGCATGGGGGCCAGTCAGGTGGCACTGGCATTGACCATGCTCGAATGGTGCTTTTTACGTGCCACTGGCACAAGGGCCAGTCAGGCAGCACTGGCAACAACCCATATATATATTGACAGATAGATAAATGTATACACTTACATACATACATATATATATATACACACACAAAGTCTTATGATATGTTCTAAAAATCCAAAACAGAAAAAAATAACCCCAAAATATGCGATGAACAATAAATAAATAAATAAACGAATAAATGAATGACGGAATGAAATTCCTCACAGAATATTTTCGGATTGTCAAAGTGCTTGACGTGAGGAATGAAATAGCAACAATATCTGGTTTCTCTTTCTCTCACTCTTGCTCCTTACTAGTTCCAACCCAGACCTCATTTCCCCCACCATGACCACCACTGAAGAGAAAGCAAACAAACAGAGGTAATACTTCCTGTTCAGCAAGTTATGCAAATATCTGGTGGCAGTGGGATAAAGGTTTGTCCCAACCAACTATGTCAACTATGTCTTTAACCCTTTTATTATCTGATCCGTCTTAGAGAATGATTGACCAACCGCCTTGTCTCTACTTCCTCCTTGTATGGTGGTGGCGGTGGCGGTGGGAGCATGGCTATGCGGAGGCAGGCTGGGTTTGAAATGTGTACTGGTAACATATAAAGTGTGTGTGTGTGTGTGGAAATAAAAGGGTGGAAGTGATGATAATAGAGGTGTGGAAAAGGTGATGGGGTGAGCGATGGTGGAAAAAGAAAATGGAAAGGGTTGGTTTGTCTCCTTTCTTTTTTGAAGTTGGTGTCGGAGTAGAAGATGTAGAAGATCTATTTACCTGCCTACTTACCTATCTATCTATTTACCTACCTATCTACCTACCTACCTGCCTATCTATCTATCTATCTTTGTGTGTGTGTGTGTGTGTGTGTGACAATGAAAGAGCTATAGAGAATCAACCAACCAGCAGTTGAGAAATCCCTATCTATACTGTCCTCTTCCTCTTCCTCCTCCTCCTCCTCCTCATCATCGTTGGTGTTGATATGGCAAGGATTTGAACTCAGAACATACAAGAGCCAAAAGAAATACAGCAAGGCACTGTAATGATCCCGCCAATCCACCATCCCCAAAATAATGATAATAATAATAATAGCAACAAAAACTTATTGTGTAAGTTCACAAATTTTCTTTTCTGGGTGTGGGGTGGAGGATGAGGAGGGGGTAAGTTGATTATACAACGTCCCTACCCCCACCCCAAGCATATAAATGGTACTTATCTTACCAACCTGAGAAAGATGTGAATCCACTGCCCTTTAATAATA
>NC_069004.1:2768505-2769645 GCF_001194135.2 Octopus bimaculoides | reverse complement strand
ATATATTGGTCAGTTTTATATATATTATGAAATAATAATGAATATTGATAATGATTTATATAACAAAGCCATAATGAAACAAATTGTTTGGTTTGTTTTACGTTTTTTTTTTTCTGATTTCAGATGGAGGGTGGGTGGATATTTGATTAAATTGAACTTTGATATATTTAACACGTTTTTTTATTTTAATGAAGTCCCCCACCGTTCGGTCATTAAAAAAAAAAAATGTGGGGGTGGGAGGGGGCGCAAGTGCCCCCCCCCCCCTGCTGGTGGTATTTGAGCTCAGAACATATAGAGTGAGGCATAACTAAATACCAGTAAGAGATTTTTGTGCAATGCTTGCTCGACTTCTACTTCAGCTAATCCACCACCTTTTCCGATGTGGTGGATATCACAGTGTCACATATATACATTCATACATATATATATATATACATATATATATGCACACATATAAATACATATACACATAAATACATACATGTGTGTGTATATATATATAGTCGTTGTGAGATATTTTGTAGTGGGTATCAAGATATCCACTTGGTGGTGAGTAAATGTGTGATATAAATGATATAAAGGTGTTTGATAAACACCAAATGCTCTTGGTTGCTGATGGCAGCCTTTAAACACACAGAGCCTGAAATCTGACTTGGGGCTCTCTCTCATCCAAAAGCTAAGCTGACCCAAGCAAAAGCTACCCCAGATCAAGCAGACCAATGATTAGAGGCTTTCCTGCCTTGACCATCCTGTCTTTGAAGCAGTATATATATACAGGACTACACCGTCTAATTCAAGGTGTGATGAAAAGTCATGAAGGGTGTGATTTATTTCGACTGCATAGAGGCCCCCCTCGATGGCTCGATTGAGCGAACGTAGGCAGGCTTTGATGTCATGGAAGTAAATATTACAGCTGTTTCTTCTGATGTCCGTCACCCTGTAATATAGACAAATGTTGTCTAGCTACAGTATACAAATCTCATACGAGGATAACAGATTAACGATGAATGACCCTTATATAGCAGCACTGTGTGAGAAAAGAAACCTCATAGCAGTTTCTCGATGTCGTTCATAAGTCATGATTAATGCTCATTGCATAATTGTAATAGCTTATATAGACAGCAGCCAAATATACACATC
>NC_069004.1:2765336-2768495 GCF_001194135.2 Octopus bimaculoides | reverse complement strand
ATATATATATATATATATATATATATATATATATATATATATACATAAACATGAACAAATGCGTGAAGCGGTGGATGCAAAGTATATGAACTTGAGACAAGCCCAAGTATGTTTGAGAGACATTTGAAATTTTCTCTAAGACAAAATATTATGAAAAGCCTCTACAGATATAAATATATCTCTAACATACTTGAATTGGTCTTAAGGTTATATATATACATACATAATGTATATATATATATAGATATATGATATAATGACACAGTGCTGACAATATACAAACATATCATACAGCTTACTGTGTATGCTTTGCTAATTGTATTGTTTAAACCATAGTTAACATATATATATATATCATATCATATCATATGGGTGACATGAATTCACAACCCAATACATATACAACATAAAAGTGTAGTGCTGATGTATATATATATATATATGTGTGTGTGTGTGTGTGTGTATGAGTATGTGTGTGTGTGCATGTGTCTGTACATTGCATGAGTATCATAGCAATTACGGTCACGTTTTGGCAAAATAAATAACATGATGTGATATCCTGATAACCCAGTGCTTCTATCATGTGGTAGGATATGGACATTGTAGCTTTGTTGTGTATATATATACATATATATATATATATATATAGGTGTAGATAGTGTTTATGATGCCATAAGAATAATGTCTGACATCACATACATGCAGTTGCATGTTGGCTATTACAGCAGTGTGTGTATACATATATATATATATATATATATGCATGTATATATATTTATCTCATAAAGGCAGTGTATAAACGTCACAGTTACCAGTTACTACACCATCTAGAAATACCAGTTTATGTGTCTATATATATATTATGGACATCCTTGCCACAAATATATAAAGATGTCATAACTTATGCAATAAAGATTGTCATATCAAAACATTGAATTTTGGACCACACAATGAAGCCATATGGACACCGTTATTATCAATATAATTGTTATTATTATTAAAATTGTATTTGAAGACAGGTTCATGTGTCTAATATGTCAGATGTCAATTCAAATATCATCCACATGGACATTTATAGTGAATACATATGGTTATATATTATGCTAATATTATATTGGTGCTTATAGTGAAACTTGATCAATATGAAACTCGATATTGTAGACAAAGAATCTGTACCCCTAATGTGTTTATATACAATATATTCTTTACTATTCTTCTGCTGGTTACAGCCCTTCAACTCTGGTTATACTGGGGGTGTTTCGCCTATCGTACCCCAGTTGGTTATATCTTTCTTCTTGTTAAACTTTTTTATTTTATGGATCTTCCACAGATATTATTACAAAAGCTTTTAACCATTTCCATAAATCATGTTTCTAACGGTAAATATTTAAAGTTCTAAGTTTTCGAATACTAATTTTGAAAACAATTATGAATTTCCAGAGATTTAATAAATTAAAATAAAGATACCTAACTTTTTCATCAATTTGGTTTAACGAATGCTTCTTACATAAAAATTATGACAGAAGTTTTTTTTTAATTTCTTTCACGTTTAGTATGAAAAACTACCAAACGGATGGTTTTGTACCAAAGAATGCGAGACAGCTTCAGGTTATCTTCGTATCCAAATGGTTTTATGATTGTCAATATCGTTTCAAGAACATTCTGACCATATATTGGACATATTTTTCTTTTGGAATTCACGGGCTGGGCAGAAGGGCTTTGAGTGGGGAAAAAAGGGGGGAGGAACAGCTTTTAACGCTGGTTGTGTAGAGAGAACATAAATTTTACTGAATCCACATAAATAATGTCATATTATATTTGATTGTGACTCGTTTGTAATGAACATTGGTAATTAGTTAAATCTTCTCATACTCTCATGGTACCATCTAATATGTATAATGCACACATCACCATTCCTTCATGTTTTTTTGATTTTCATTATTGAATTCATTAACAAAGAACGGTACTTGGTATTCAGTACTATTGTGGGGCTATCAGAAAATTCAACCAACACACATGATTATTTATCTGGATGAACATACCAAGGAGATATTCATATATATATATATATATATATACATTTATTTGATATCAAGCCTCATATCTGTACAGTTTTGATCCTAGTGTTTACACGCACACATGTGTGAGGGCTTAGAAATTTCTGGTTTGGTACCCAGGTGTGTGTATATGGTAACTTTCTGACTGGCCATAACCAACTAATACATACAATACAGGTTTTCAATTTTGGCTAAAAGCCAGCAATTTCGTTGGGGTGGGTGGAAAAGAGGGGTTAAGTTGGTTACATCGACTCCCAGAGCTCAAATGGTACTTATTTCCAAAAGGTGTGGCTGGCCCTAGATAAACCTTCTCCACCATTGAAGACAAATCATCCCTAAGGATATTCTAAAAGCTATAAGACAGGCTGTTGGGCCTTCATATATCAAAACCGATGGGTGAAGAATTTCTCTATCTATCTATTTATCTATCTATATATATACTTATATATACATTCACACATGCATACACACACGTAAAGGGTGAGAAGAACTAATATTTGTTTTTTGGTAAACATATATTGAAACAAACATTAGCTGAATTGTTGTGGTTCAACAGCCTCAAAAAAGCTTTCCTTAGTTCTTTGTTGCTCAGAATGTGTATAATCTTTCCAAGAATGTATATATATATGTATATATATATATGTATGTATGTATGTATATGCATTAGTTAGCAGTGTTCTCGACATGTCATAGGGCCATTAAGAAACAGGTAGGAAGGCTGGAGGGAGGAAAGTGTCCTTCTTTGGGAAAATTGGCCTAAATGCTTGTACCGAAGGAGCCCGATGGTGGTTTGGAATTAAACCAGTGGGGTGACTAGTTGAGGCTTCTGCCCGAGAAATATATATATACGGCCAGAATAGACATAATTTGTGACACAACACCATACACTTTTGAAACTCTAATGTGAAAAGTGTATTCCTATATTTTAAAATATAATTAATTTCTAATTAATTGTAATATATTCTCTGTGCATTTTCAACTTCACTTCTTCTATTCCTCCACCTGTTTGGCTAAATAATTTATATATATATATACACACACACACACATAAATACATACACATTTTTCTGACATCCACCTCTCAATTAAAACACACACATAT
>NC_069004.1:2763231-2765144 GCF_001194135.2 Octopus bimaculoides | reverse complement strand
ATATGTATATATATATATATACAGAGAGAGAAAAGAGAGAGAGAGAGAGAGAGAGAGAGAGAGGAGGGGGGTTTAAGTTCGTCAATTAACCTGCTGATAGATTTTATCTTGAATTCTTCGTGAGGCAAATGTGACTGGACAGAGTGGTGCCACACTGGACAGTGAGGTGCGATACTGGACAGTGAGGGTGGTTTGGACAGTGGAGTGTGACACTGGACACGTGTGAGTGGATAGTGGAATGTGATGCTGGACAGCGAGTGTGTGTGTGTGGACACAATGGACACGTGAGTGGACAGTGGTGTGTGATATACGGGACGGTGAGTTGAGTGCGGCTGCAGCAACAGTAAGTGGACACATATGGTGGTGTGGTTTGATTTGGACAGCAAACGGAATTGAACAAATGCATATCACTGGGGAGGAGAAAAAAACATAAAAGTTATCATGAGAGAGAGAGAGAGAGAGAGGGAGAAAGAAAGAGAGAGAGAGAATGTCATTCAAAGAAGAATTATGGTGAAGATACAAGGACTCTAATTCAATGATGATGATGGTGATGGTGATGATGGCAGGGTAACAGTAATGACAAGGGTAACAGTAGTAGTAGTAGTAGTAGTAGTAGTAGAAGTTAACAATTAAACTAACAATAATAATAATGATGGAGACACAAGGCCTCAAATTTGTGGGGTGGGGACTAGTCGATTATATCGACCCCAGTATTTCACTGGTACTTATTTTTATCGAGCCCCGAAATGATGAAAGGCAAAGTCAACCTCGGCGGAATTTGAACTCAGAATGTAGCGATGGGTGAAATACCGCTAAGCATTTCGTCCAGCGTGCTAACGATTCTGCCAGCTCACCACCTTAATAATAATAATAATATTGTTGTTGTTGTTGTTGTTTTAGATGCATCATACAAAAGTAAGGATACGCTTTCTCATGAACGAACACCCACCAAGTGCATTTCGTTTCTCCCAGGATAGATTGGCGCCAACACACACACACACACACACACTCGCACGCATCCATGCACCCATGGACGTGCACTCTCGCAGTAAGAGATCGACATTTATGCCAATGCACAGATTGACACGCACACATTTGATGAGATCACATGCCCAAAACACACACAGACACACATAATATATATACACCCATTGTCATTTTTTTTTTCTTAACATACCCACACGCACACACATTACGCTGCTAACATGCATAATGCACATACGTGCATACCACACACACACACACACACACACATAATTATCTGTATGTACACGTATACCAAACGAATGGTATATCTATAATATATTTGCATGCAGGCAGCAGGTGCACCTGCATTAATATGCATGTGCACAAGCACCTGCAAAGACACACACACCTGTGTGCACACACATATATACATACATTAATCAACATGAGTCTGTTTCCCTCCTCCTCGTGGCCATACTGTAGCAGTAATGGCAGCAGCAACAGCAGCAGTAGTAGTTGTAGTAGTAGTTATGGTACTAAAATTGGTAGTTGTAATAGTAGTGGTGGTAGTAGTAGAAGACATAGCTGTAGCAGACACAGTAGTAACAGTAGTAGTAGTAGTAGTAGTAGTAGTAGTAGTAGTAGTAGTAGTAGTAGTTGTGGTTGTGGTAGTAGTCGTAGTAGTTCTTCTAATGATGTGTGCTGTGTGTATTGTCCGTCCTCGTGGAGAGAATGTGACCGGCGTTTAAGATTGAGTTGATGTGCATTACAAGGACGTGATGTGCAGCATGGGGGTCCTTGAGGGTGTTACCAAACATGGACATCGTCTGTAGCGCTATGTTGGCCTGAAAAATAAAGAAAAGAAAAGATTAATATATATGCGTAAATATCATCATCATCATCATCATATATATATATATATATATATATATATATATATATATATA
>NC_069004.1:2761001-2762647 GCF_001194135.2 Octopus bimaculoides | reverse complement strand
ATATATATGTGTGCGTGTGTGTGTGTGTGTGTGTGTGTGTATGTTTAATTGATTATCATAAGCCAAAAGACCATCTTATCCTAAACACACTATCAGACGTGAGTGTGTGTGTGTATGCATGTGTATGTATGTGTCCGTTTGTCTGTAGTATGGAGAAGGAGATGAACAGTAAAATAGTGAACGTAAACAAGTATAACGATAATCATGATAGGTACTTGTTAATCTTGTAAACATCCACAAAACCATTTTCACGCACGCACGCACACACACGCATACATACACAAACACTGCATTGCATATACTCAGACACGATCTAATGGTCTCTTTAAATTACCAAAATAATGAGTGTGTGGTGGTGGTAGTGGTGGCGGTTTTTGTGGTGCTAGTTGTGGTAGTAATAATGCTCATTATAGCAGCGGTGTTGATGATGGCGCAGGTCGTGGTGGGGATGGTAATTAAAGGTGCGGGGTAATTGGTGGTGGTGGTGGTGGTGATGGTAATAGTGGTGGTGGCAGTGACGACTGGGGGGAGGGGGTTACTTGGCAGCTTTAACAGCAGTGGTGGCCACAAAGTAAAAAGAGAGAGAGAGGGAGAGAGAGAGAAGTGAAAGAAAGAGTGAGTTCTGTCTACTACAATTATCCAAGGCCATGAATGAGCCGCTACCTCAACCCCAACCATTCATCTCACCCCACATGTAGCTTTCCTCTTACCCAGCCACCACCCTGCCTCTATGCTGCGTAATATCTCTGACTCAATCAGTGTCAGTCCTACCTGGTCAGTACAGGTGAGTCAACAGGTGAATGATGCTGGTGGTAGCAGTGGTAGTGGTGGTGGTGGTGGTGGTAGTAGAAGTGGTATTGCCGTATTAGTGGTGGTAATGGTGTGTTGGTGTTGTTGTTGATGGTGGTGGTGGTAGTGGTGTTGCTGTTGTTGTAGATGATGATGATGATGGTGGTGGTGTTCTAATTGTTTTGAACTAAACAGAATGCACAACAAAAAAGAAAACGAAAATTTATTCTTCAAAAAAAAAACCCCCATAAAAACATGATTATCTTTTAATCAAGGGGAACAACATTGTCTCTGATCCCTTTGAAGGGCCTCAGACATTGGTAGGAAAGAAGGAGTACAGAATCTTCAAAGACAAAAACCTGGTCTGAATACTTGCAACAGAATGCACTCTGCTGGAGGCACCCAAAGGGCAAGGTGGGGGTGTTAAGCCAAATGATGTGAATACCAAGTTTCATAATGTCCCTGGAGGATGATATTAGCTTTGTGTATGACTAGAAACCACATCTGGTAGTGGGGCTCTGGTCATCATTTAATGCACACAGACTTATCTTTCATTAGATGGAGTATTTTTGTGTTGATCTTACCTATAATGACCAAGATGAGGACACTGGACACAGTCTATTATAACCGCTGGGTCAATTTACTGAAAATATATCTTTCTTTCCTTTCTTCTTCTTCTTCTTCCTCCTCCCCTCCTCCTCCAGCTTTAATAATAGACCAACTATTATTATTATTATTATTATTATTATTATGCCTACCACCTCATCTAACTTCTTACCTGCCAACCTCCCGACCTCGTTACTATACCAGCTACTATACCACCACCACCACCACCACCAGTACAAGCACCATGACCA
>NC_069004.1:2759264-2760833 GCF_001194135.2 Octopus bimaculoides | reverse complement strand
CCTCCAGCTTTAATAATAGACCAACTATTATTATTATTATTATTATTATTATTATGCCTACCACCTCATCTAACTTCTTACCTGCCAACCTCCCGACCTCGTTACTATACCAGCTACTATACCACCACCACCACCACCACCAGTACAAGCACCATGACCACCATCACCGCAACTGCCAAATTCGACCTCCGAGGAACATGGCGATGACAGCAACCTCCTTCCCCACCATCACCATCACCACCACCACCACTGCCACCACAAATATCATAACCATTAACTATCATCACAAATTAGCACTACCACCCCTTTCACTTCCACCATGCTACACCAGCACCACCCCCACCACTATCAAAGTTAGAACATCAGCATGGAGCAGAGGAGGAGTTGAATAAATAAATAGCAGTACATTTAAACCTCTCCCTCCTGATCCTCCTCTTCTCGTACACACATGCATACACACTGACACACACACACACACACACAAACTCATATGGACTCATTGCATGCATACACACATTAACATACACATACATACATATTCGTACGCACATATACACACACACACTTGCATACAGTGACACAAACATACACACAAACATACATTGACAGGCACAAACATATATATACACACATACATGCACACGCCAACATATTAACACACACACACACACACACAAACACACGGAGGTGTCTGATGTTGCCAAATTTTAGTTAAATGGTCAAATATATTTAAATACTCAGTAAGTCACAACTGTCCATTGATCAATGGGACAGCAACAAGTGCAACACACACACACACACACACACACCTGTGGTTCGTTGAGTGCACTGGACTTTAACCCTTTTGTTAGCATATTTCTGTTTCAATTAATTTCGATAATAACGAAGAACAGGTCTATATTTAAGAAATGAGGAATTATGTACATTGATGGATAATTGCATAGGGTCATTCCTTCCGGCTCTTTGCATTCTGAGTTCAAATTCCGCTAAGGTTGACTTTGCCTTTCATCCTTTTGGTAGCAGTTGAGTACTGGGGTCGATGTAATTGACCCTCCCCCCTCCCCCAAAATCGCTAAAAATTGACCACTCACCAAGAGGCTGTGGTGTGATATGGTTTTCTAGAATCTTCTAAAATTTAACCCCTTGTCCTCTACAAAAGCTGTTTTAGTGCTTTGGTTCATCGCAAAGTGTCGCAGGTGGCTGACTGATTCATGTCACATCTCTTGCCAAGACAGTTGGGGACATTTGCGCAGACAACTCCAGATTCTCTGACAGATCATTTTTAACAGTGGACACAAATGTACAAAACAAAGTTGTACAAAACAAATTGAGGGTAGTATAAATGTAAAGGCGTAGCTGTGTTTTAAGAAGTATGCTTCCTAACCACAAGGTTCTGGGTTCAGTCCCACAGCATGGCACCTGGGGCAAATATTTTCTACTATAGCCCCAGGCTGACCAAGGACTTCTGGGTGGATTTGGTAGATGAAAACTGAAAGAAGCCCAATCAATCTGTATGCCTGTATGTGTGTGTGTGTCTTTGTGTTGGTCCTCACCACCATTTGACAACCA
>NC_069004.1:2757514-2758940 GCF_001194135.2 Octopus bimaculoides | reverse complement strand
AGAGCCAGATCCGTTGTGGTTGATGCTGTTGTTGTTGTTGTTGTCCGTTCATGTCGCAACATTGCATGTGGGAACTAAATGGAAAATACCCAGACATCGACTGAGGCAGGGGTTGAGACAGGGTTGGTGGAAGGGGTGGGGGTGGATGGTTGGTTGGTTGGATTTGTGATCTTGGAGCAGTGGGCTCAAGGGAATGTGTGACAGAGAAAGGGATGGCAGGAGGGAGGGAGATGGGGGTAGGGATGAGGGGATATGGACAGCGAGAGGAAAGGGGACTCAGGGAAAGTGAAAGGTGGGTGTGGGTGGGTGTATGAGAGACAAGGAAGGAGAGAATGGAAAATAGAAATTGTGTGTGTGTGTGAGAGAGAGAGAGAGAGTAGAAAAGAGAGGAGAGAAACACTGTTATATAGAGAGAGAAATAGAAAGATAGAGTGGGAGATAGATATACAGAGGTAGACAGACAAAGAGGCAGAGAGGTAGATATATATACAGATAATGATATCCATCTATCTATCTATCTATCTATCTATCTATCTATCTATATATATATATATATATATATATATATATATATATATATAGATAGATAGATAGAGACAGATAGATAGACAGACATACACAGACATAAACAGACACACACACACAGATAGTTTCATAGAGAGGAGTCATACATAAAATTCTTCCAAATAATTTCACACTATGACATTTCCCATCCATCGTTATGCAATATATTCTCACACAGGCGCTACTGCGGCATTTGCCTGTCTGTCTTTCTGTCTGTCTGCCTGTCTTTATATACATACTCACCCCCCACACTTGTATATGTCTAGGCATATATATATATATATAATTTCTCATTTTTGGGTGCATTTAACATATTTGCATTCAGAAGTGGTGGGGTGGAACATTTTTTAATATTTTGGCAAGCTTTGTTTGACTTGCAGTAAAGTACATCGAGTCATAACAGGCAGACAAAACACATGTCTATGCATGTGCGCGTACATATTTATATCTATTTATCTACCTATTTATCTGTCTGTCTGTCTTTATCTGTCTATCTCTCTATCTTTCTGTCGGTTCAGTCCCACTGCGCGGCATCTTGGGCAAGTGTCTTCTACTATAGCCTCGGGCCGACCAAAGCCTTGTGAGTGGATTTGGTAGACGGAAACTGAAAGAAGCCCGTCGTATATATGTATATATATATGTATGTGTGTGTGTATGTTTGTATGTGTGTGTTTGTCCCCCCAACATCGCTTGACAACCGATGCTGGTGTGTTTATGTCCCCGTAACTTAGCGGTTCGGCAAAAGAGATCGATAGAATAAGTACTAGGCTTCTAAAGAATAAGTCCTGGGGTCGATTTGCTCGACTAAAAGGCGGTGCTCCAGCATGGCCACAGTCAAAAGACTGAAACAAGTAAAAGAGTA
>NC_069004.1:2754988-2757379 GCF_001194135.2 Octopus bimaculoides | reverse complement strand
ATATATATATATATTTATACTCGCACAAGTCATTGTGGTCATCTATTGTTAAAAACCTTGGCCTGTCTACAATGTATACACTCACACATATATATATATACATATACATACACCAATCTATATACTACGACACACACACCCCCGGTGTTTAGGGGTTTAGGGGTTAGGGTTTAGGGTTTAGGATTAGGGTTTTTGTTACGACGAGAACGGGTGGTGTACGTATTCTTTACCGCCGCTCATATTTATATATACGTACACAGAAACGCGTATATATACATTATTAACAAGCGGTAGAAGTTACAGTGACTCGGGGACCGAGAATTTCGTGTATTGTCATTCATCAACGCCAAGGCACGAAGTTCTTGGCTTTTGAGTCACTCTGTAAAACATCTGCCGCAAAAATATATAAAAATAAAGAGAGAGAGACGTGGCTATATATATATATATATATATACACACTGAATAGGTATGTATATATGTGTGTGCGTGTGTATGAAATGACTTGGCCTAGAAAAACTAACGAGTACCCGCTTAAGTGAAGAAATAGCGTAGAAACCAGCGTGTAGGAACACGTGAGTATGAGAGCTCACCTCATTCCCCACTCACTCACTTGCAAAAGCACTGAGTGGGTGAGGGGAGTTAAGTTATGTTAAAGTAATAGAGAGAGCGAGGGGGGAAGTTAAGTGATATAAGAGCAGTAAAGAGAGTGAGGGGAGGGTGAAGTGATATAAGAGCAGTAGAGAGAATGAGGGGGAGGAGGAGTGTGAACTGATATAAGTGTAGTAGAGAAAGTGAAGGGGGGAAAGAAGCGATATAAGAGTATAAGAGAGAGAGAGGAAGAGTAAGAAGAGCAATAGGTAAGACAGAGTGAGTAGCATGTGAAATAATATAAGAGCAGCAGAGAGAGAAAGAGTGAGAGAAACAGTGAGGGGGGGGATGAGGTAACATAACAGCAATAGAGATAGTGAGGGGGTGAAGTGATATGACAGCAGAGATAGCAAAGTGGTGGTGATGGCAGTGGTGAAATGATCTAATAGTAAGAGATAGTGAGGGAGGAGGAGGGTGGGGATGAGGTTACATAACTAATAGGAGTAGTTATAGTGAATGGTGGTGGAGGCGTCGGTGATAGTAATGAGCGGATATAATTAAATTGTAACAGCAATAGACAAGGGCGAGCTTTCTTCCCTCTTTATTTCCTTATTTTTTTTTTAACATTACAAATAATAACAATGTCTGTGTGTTGTGCTGAGTGATGAGCGAATGGATTGCTTGCTTAGCTGTTAAAAATCTTAGCTGTTTCGATAACATCTGCAGAAATATAGGTGAAAAAACGAGAATAAAAACTACCCCTGTCGTTCCTTATCTGTTTCTTGACAAGCATTTGGTACATGCATATATATACATTATATGCATACGCATATTGCATATAAAATATGCATACAAAAATAATATATATATATGAATATATACGTAATATATGCATAGATATGGTCCGTGTATGGAGAGATATAGAATACATAGAAATATTGCATATAATTAATATGCATGTATATATTACATGATGACTTAGCTGACCGAAACTTCGAAGTCACAGTCAAAGCTAACCTTGTTAAAGAATAATAAATTCATATTCTTCCAAACGTATTCAGTAATTCTTCGATTTAATGCAAAATTGCTTTTATTATAACATAAAAACATATCAATCAATCTATCTATCTGATTGACTTAGCACAATTACACACTCGCGCGTGTATATATGTGTGTATGTAGGCGCGTGGCTAAGTGATTAGGGTACTGGCTTCTCGATTGTAAGATTGTCAGTTCGATTCTCAGTTCTGTGTTGCACGTTGCTCCTGTCCACTCAGCTAGCGAAAATGAGTTGTACCTGTATTTGATTCAAAGTGGCCATTCTTCTCACATTCTGTGTCACGCTCAATCTCCCTGTCTGTGGAATACTCAGCCATTTGCACGTTAATTTCACGAGCAGGCTGTTCCATAGATTGGATCAACTGGAACGCTCATCGTTGCAACCAACGGAGAGACAAGGTATATATATATGTGTGAGTGTGTATATATATATATATATATATATATATATATATATATATACATACACATATACGTATGTATGTATTTATATATACATACACACATATATGTATGTATGCATTACATATGTACATGCATACACACACACTTCTGGAGGAAAACAGGTAGTTAATAATAGGTATATATATATAAAATGGCTGATAGTTAGCAAGGTGAGACACACATAAGAAAGAAGGAAACAAAGGACCACTGATGAGGTCACAGAAGTGTGACGAAAGAACTCTGGCCGAAATAAGATTAAGATTAAGATTAATGTAATATAAAGCTGAAGCAAATTAACAC
>NC_069004.1:2751312-2754804 GCF_001194135.2 Octopus bimaculoides | reverse complement strand
TATATATATATATATATATATATATGTATGTATGTATAGGTAAGCTAGATGAAATGTGGGTAGATAAACAGAGCCAAAGAGAGGCAGGCCTTATGCAGAAGAGGCGGTGGGTGTATACACAGGTGGTGGCGGTGTGGTCGGACGCAGGAATACTTCAAGGCCTTGGCATTGCGCCATGGAAGCGCCCAAGTATCCTGTCTCGGCATTGCTCGCTTCGTGGCCGTTTATAGAATACCATATCTGTTCTGCCAACAGCACCAGCTTATCTTTGCCATACATACATACATACATACATACATACATGCACACGTATGTGTGTGTGTGTATACACTCGCTTATTTAATAACTTGCTTATTTGTATACACACACAGACTCTCTGTTCTTCTTTCTCGTAGCAGCACCCGTTGTGAATGTAGGTTATGCTGTCCTATCATTGCAACTATCATCACTCGTGGCGCCAGCTTCACCCGATAGCACTATCGACTCGCCACTACCCCCACCACCACCACCATCGTCATCAACATTACTAGTACCTCCCTCCACCCATAGCAATACCCTCAACACAATCACCACCACAATCATCATCATCATCATCATCATCATCACTAACAGCATCGCCACCATCACCGTCATCACCCCTACCACCACCATTCCCTCCCTATTATTGCACCCCCTCCAAAAAAAAAATCGACCATCGTTATCAACACTACCACCATTAGTTTCACACTATTGTCTACACCAGATAAAAATAAATAGAAACAAAAAGAAGAGAAAAGAAAGAAAAACAAACAAACAAACAAAAACGAATGGACTCTTCCGTTTGAGAGTAAAATTATCCTGGGCCAGTGACGCAAAAAACACCCTGCTACTGGCGACAGGTTTAGAACCTTCGTAATGTTATCGACGTGTTACGTAACACGCTCGTAACGAGAAACTCGATCACGATCGTTTCTGATAAGTGATCGATAAAATAGGTGATTATTCCTATCAGTGATTATTCAGTTCAGTCTCCACAAAACACCTCGCCATCAAATAAGGTTCACTCGGCTTGGGCTTGATATATAAAATACATACATATATACATGTAAAATACATGTATATAGCGAGAGAGAGCAGTCGCCGTATTCCTTTCTATATCGGCTAACTCTGATGAGCGTAAGGTTATATAATCGCATTGTTATCTGACGCTCTGTTGCATTCCTAACGCGAAACCGATTGGTAAGATCAACCGTAGTGGATATATAATACTATACATTTCGGATAATATATAGGGATATATATAAAGAGAGAGAAACAAAAGTTGAAAAAATTCAGAAGATGAACATTCATGTATAAGCATATAGATATTTATATATCTACACAACAGATATGTGTATGTGTATTTTATATATCAAGCCCAAACGTGCTTATTTGTTTGATTGCATCATTATCTCCATATCAGCTCATCTGGGTTTCTCTTCTAACCACTCTTTACCGAACAGACTTGGACCTCGATAAAGATTTTGGAGTGTAAGAGAAAATTCAAATCATTTGAGCGATACTAAGTCTGTTTTCTATATTAAGCATTTCTCGATCTCACCTATTGACTCTCTTTCTCTTCCTCTCTCAAACATGCATACACAGGTATGATATATAATAACACGTAAAAAAGGGTGTCTAAATAGATTAAGACACTTAATGCTATGCCCGGAACAGATACCTGAAATTCAACGCCGAACGAAGAAAGATGGAGTCCGGGAAATCAAGATATGGCTGAAGTCAATGTACCGGACAACCTAATGGACAAGTATATCAAAATAAAAGACGGAGAGGCGGCTGTAAATGACATCAAAGCATTTACAAAATACTTTTACAGAAGTGAGTATTAAAAAAATACGTAAAATAAGCGGGAAAACAAGAAAGTGAGAGTTCATAGTAATTTTTGAGATAGGTAGATATCCTGAAAGTTTATACGCTAATGTAATGGATATGGGTTTTAGGATTAGTCGTTTATTTTAGTGAGGAAGTTAATATAATGTGGTTAATGACCGAAATTGGGATTACTCTTGAGTACTGTACAATGCCAAAAGGTGTCTACACCGCGAGACGGAAGGAGGAGAGAGTACACGATTTTCAACCAAAAGCCAAACTAACGGATCTGTAGTTAGCACCAGACGATAACAACAGAAATGACTGACTTTACAGATGAGGAGGAAAATCATATGAAAAACCCTGAAGCTTATACATACAAACTCAGGGTACACTTTGAAGAGAAATGGTATGTTACTGAAGAGGTCGCAAATAGTGAGGAAAGGATTTTGACTCAAACAATCGATTCACTGTTTAACCAGCAAATTTAATAAACGATCCGTTATTTAGATATTTAACCAACTGACTAATAATAAAGAAGTGATAGAGAACCAGTGCATGTGTTATTATTGGCGTAATGACCCTCCCCAAACATAAGATATACACACATACATACACATATTGGCCAGTATATCATATATATACAACGCACAGCTCGGTCCGGGAATCGAACCCAACGCTCTAACAACTGAGCCATGCACCTTTACTATACATACACATAAACATTCCACGTGTATATACATATATACTCCTGATAAATACATACATACACACACATAAATATATACTTCACATAAATATAAATACATGAAAACACATACACACACCTACATACATTTAAATACATACACATTTTACATAAATATTAATTCATGAAAACACACACATGCACATATATGTATATATATATCTACATACACACTCCACATATATAAATACACACTCAAGTCAGAAATTTATTAGGTACAGATGTACCCGGGGTCAATCACGACTTCCCAGCACCAAAAATGGACACCGCAGCAAGCAAAGAGAAAAAGAACAGAAACAGTTAGTTCGGGCCGGAAGCTTTGTGAGAGGGAAAGGATATGAGGAATGAACGAAGGGTAGGGAGTCGGGCAGGGGACGGGTGGTTGTATAGGGGGTGGGGGGAAGAAGTAGGTAGACGGATAGGGAGGGTGGTGGCGGCGGCGGGGGTGGCTTTTGATCGGATGTGTGTGTTTAGAGGTGGTGATGGGGAGAAAGAGGTTGGCGATTGTGGGGTGGGTGAAGAAGGGGAAGGAGCGAGATGTGGGGGGAGAGGGAGAGAAGGAGAATGAGATACAGGGATTTCGTGGTGTTCATGCATTTTCCTCAAGTCTAGCTAAGGTGGATATACAAACGCGCGCACACACACACACACACACACAGAAACACACATTACACACCCTCATAAAATTCATCTACATGTCCACGCACATTCACGCATTATATGTATGCACACACATATACATACACACACACACACATGTATATACAAACACGCATACACACACATATATACACATATACATAAGCGTGCACATACACCTACACACGCAAACGTGCATACACACACACACACACACACATATATATATATATATATATATATATATATATATATAT
>NC_069004.1:2747823-2749464 GCF_001194135.2 Octopus bimaculoides | reverse complement strand
TATATATATATATATATATATATTCTGTGGTTTTTCTTTTTTGTTATCAAATCATTATAAATTATTATTACTGTTTTGGGTCATAAAGACACAAAATTAAAAAAATAATAAATAAAAAAAACGCCAAATATTTCGTTTCGTTTTTTCCATTCAGATTTTTCGATGTCATCATTTATATGAATGAAAATATCTCACCTTCTCTCTCTCTCTCGCCACTTACTCTTTCTCATGTCACTCACTCTATCCGCTTTACTTTCTCTCTTTCACATTCTCTCATTCTTTCACTTTCTCTTTGCATTCTCTCACTCTTTCGCTTTCTCACGAACACACACACACACATATATTCTCCTTCCTTTATAATTTCTCTCCTTTTACTTTCTCATTCATCCCCCCCTCTTTGCACTCTATCTCTCTCTACTACTACTACTCGCTCTCCCCTTCCCCCTCTCTCGTTACACTGTATCAGTCATTTTTATCATTACATTACCTTGCACAAACTATATAACGAAGGACAATGTCGGCGGCTTAACGCATCTCCCCATTTCCTAACTTCTGTACTTCTGACTGACTCGTCAACCTCCATTTACACAATGTAACCTACCCCCAACCCCTCAGTCACTTATGTAACCGTTACAACCGAAATATCCATCAACTTACCTACCTACCTACCTACCTATCTACCTTTCTATCTATCTATCTATCTATCTATCTATCTATCTATCTTGGATTGAGGCTATACTTGGGCATCGTTTTGAAGGGTTTGATCAAACAAATCGACCCTTACTTCCCAACCACATGGCTCCGGGTTCAGTCCCACTGCGTGGCACCTTGGACAAGTGTCTTCTACTATTTGCCTTGGGCTGACCAAAGCTTTGTTAGTAGATTTGGAAGGCGGAAACTGAAAGAAGCCCGTCGTATACATGTACGTATATGTATGTATGTATATCTATGTGTGTGTGTGTGTCTATGTGTCTGTCCCCCCCCCCCGCTATCACAGCTTGACAACCAGTGTTGGTGTGTTTACGTCCCCGCAACTTAGCGGTTCGACAAAACAGAAAATAAGTACTAAGGTCGATTAGTTCGACTAAAATTCATCAAGGCGTTGCCCCAGTATGGTCGCAGTCTAATAACTGAAACAAGTAAAAGATAAAAGATACACAGGAAGGAGCTTTCATGTAGTGCGACAGTTAGAAATAGCAGCTTAGTCACCTCAAACCACTTTCTACCACCATAAAGAAGAGAGGAATGAAATCAGGCAACGTAGTCACGCTTGGAACGCTTTTAATCGTAAATTTACTCATTGAGATCTAAGCTGGTCTAAACACAACATACAGACAAAATTATGTGAAGACACGTGAAGAATAATTCGAAATTTTATGTTTCTCTTTTGGCAACGGAACCAAATATTAGCATCTGCTTCGGAATTCTTCCTAGACACAGGGAGAAAGGGAGAGAGAGTGAGAGGTGGGGGGAGAGAACACAAAGATAGGAAGAAAACAAAGAAACATGTAGAAAGAAAGAGAAAGAAAGTTAACAGATAGAAAGGGAGAAAATAAAGAGAGCAAAAAGAAAAGACAGAGAGAACAAAGAGAGAGAGAGAGAACGTAAAGGAATAGAGAGAGAGAGAGAGAGAGAGAGAGA
>NC_069004.1:2744472-2747170 GCF_001194135.2 Octopus bimaculoides | reverse complement strand
TATAATTAACTCACAAATTAATAATTGTTACACACACACACACATACATATATAAACATATATATACATACACACCTATATAAACACAGGTATAAACACATACACACATAGATATAAACACATGCACACTGAAACACATAAACAGGCATATATACACATATATAGACACACATTAACACATCTATATTACACAGATACATACACACACATACACAGAAACGCACAGACATACATATACACAGAAACGCACACATACATATACACACATATATATATATATATATATATATACAAGAGGAGAGAGAAAGGAAGTAGGAAGTTGTTACATTAAGAGACTGAATAGATAGACGGGGAGAAGGAAAGAGTAAAGAATGATAAGATTGATTGGGAAAGAAAGATGGAGGGAGAAAGAGAGAATGATCGATGTTAATGATGGTGGCATTGGCTAAGGGTAACGGAATTATAAAGAGACACTTAGAAAATAGTGTGTGTGTATGTGCATGCGTGCTGCTTTGTGTGACCATGTACGTACCTATCTATCTATCTATCTATCTACCTCCCTCCCTCCCTTCCCCCTCCCTATCTATCTGTATATATCTCTATCTATTTATCTATCTATCTATCTATCTATCTATCTATCTATCTATCTATCTATCTATCTATCTATCTATCTCTATCTGTCTATCTATCTATATCTATCTATCTCTATCTATCTATCTATCTATCTATCTACCTC
This sequence comes from Octopus bimaculoides, assembly GCF_001194135.2. Classification (NCBI taxonomy): domain Eukaryota; kingdom Metazoa; phylum Mollusca; class Cephalopoda; order Octopoda; family Octopodidae; genus Octopus; species Octopus bimaculoides. Next base: position 2,746,434 of record NC_069004.1, on the reverse strand, counting down.
TATCTATCTATCTATCTATCTATCTATCTATCTATCTATCTATCTATCTATCTATCTATCTATCTATCTATTTATTTGTTTCTCTATCTAATAGTTGACAACTTGTCCTCGAATGTGACACAAAAGTGTTTATTTTATTGAGTATACCTTCATTTATTTTCCACGTGTCATTCCGTTGAAGCCAAAAAGTATATATATATTATACAATACAATACGTATGTATGTATATACCTCTTCCCTCCTCCATATGTATGTATACATATTCATTGATATGGTAAATATCAAGGTATGCAGAAGACAGATGAATGAAATAGAAATGGAGGGGATGAAATTGAAAATAAAGGAATGCAGACAATAAAGCAAAGACAAGGATAAACGTGATGGAGATACACGTTAAGACACAACATCCACACACACACAGAGACAAACAAACACATCACACTTGTATATACACATATTGATAGAAATGGAGGATGGCAGACGATACAGAAAAATAGAGATTACGAAATAGTGATAATTGAGACAGATAAATCTAGATAGACATAGATAGATTGATAGATAGACAAATGTCTCTCTCTCTCTCTCTATCTATATCTCTCTACCTATCTATATCTCTCTATCTATCTAGATAGATAGATAGATCGACAGACAGACAGACAGATAGATAGATAGATAGATAGATAGATAGATAGATAGATAGATATGGAGTGGACTTTGATATAGGAATGCAGACGTTGAAGATGACAAATACACATCGAGAGGGAGAGAGAGAGAGAAATTTTGGGTGATAAAAATGTCGGTAGCAGTAAAATATGAGGATAAGGGACAATGTCTGTTGTTTTTAGGAACGATTCCATCGACATTTCGGCTATTTTCGGGGAGAGACGAATCCGATTAAAAGCACGGATCGTTGAGATAATGATGGACAGACGAAGGAGGAGAAAAAACGTGTCTCGGTATGAAGTATAAAGAGAACAGGTTTGACAATGGATCTCGGTCGTTTGCCACGACGAATATTCCATTGAACTTACTCTGCTCTTTGAAGTCTAGCGTCCATGTGGACGAGTATTCCACAGACACGTGTCGCCTTCACGCAATAGTACGTGCGATGGCGTTGATAACCTTTGCCTCGATCTAGTTTCTCTTATAAGGCATGGGTGGGCCATGGATAGCTCCGAGGCCATGAGAAAAGATACATGGCCTGAAGAAATCACAGTGGGATCGAAACTGCGTCCTCTGTGTGAATATGTACGTGTATTTATATATATGTGTATGTATTTGTAATATTTATTTATAAATATAGCGTGTGGGTGAATGTATAAGTGTGGGTGTATATATATATATATATATATATATATATATATATACGTGTATGCGCGTGATATTTTTACCTCATCTTACGTTTGTACGAATCAATTTTTATGCGACATGGCGTTGCGTCAAATGAGAAAGAGAGAGGGAGAAAGAGAGATAGGAAGAGAGAGGGAGAGATGGATAGCAAGATAGCTTATTACAGAGTGATGAGAGAGAGAGAGAGAGAGATGGGGGGAATGGAAAGCTTAGAGAAAGTTGCTGAGTGTGAGAGAAAAAAAGAAAAAGAAAGAGAAAAGGTTGGAGAAGAAGAAGATATGAGACAGAGAGAGAGGCAAGAGAGAAAGAAGGGGAGAGAATTCAATGAAACAGACGACGACATCAGCAAGGTCAGAGATAATCAATGTTGCAAGAAGCATGGAAAAAAGACATGTTACTACTACCTGCTGTATACATACGACACACACACACACACACACTACAATAAATATCTATGTATTATGTAATATACATAAATATTATTGAATATGTGTGGGTGTGTGTATATATATATATATAAGGCATACACACCTTTTTATATAAACACATAGACTGATAGGTAAATAAAATGATAGAGAAATATCTATACAGGTGTGTATATATATATATATA
>NC_069004.1:2739885-2744114 GCF_001194135.2 Octopus bimaculoides | reverse complement strand
TATATATATATATATATATATATATATATGACAAAAATTCGATGAACTTGGTATGGAAATGGATTTATGTACTAACAAATAAATCAAACTCAGTACTTATTTTTCAAAAAAAAAAAAAAAAAAACCTTTGGTACTTATCCAATCGGTCTCTCTTGCCAAACTGCTAATATTACGGGAAGGTAAACACACAAACACCGGTTGTCAAGCGGCGCGCGTGTCGGGACATTGTATTTTTAGAATTAAATATTGTATAAAAAAATTGTTAAAAATATTTCAAGTATTGTAGAATTATAACCAAATTTATTGCATCTTGGGAGGGTCATTGTGCCAATAATAATAAATACACGCACTGATTCGATGTCACTTCTTGTTTGATGAACCGCTTAAATAGTTAACCAACTAACCAATCGATCATTTCTTTAACGTTTAATACAAACACGATGCAACTTATTGCAACGAACGTTAAATAACACTAAATTTTATACGGATCCACAAAGGTCATACTGACCGCGGCTGAAAACCACTTGTCCAGAAGAAGTGGCCGTGCTTATGCCCTTTGTAGGTGCTCCGAGAGACTCGGGTGAATTCAATGCCGTTAATGTTTCTGTTTATTTGTTGCAGGTCTACTCTTGCAGAAACGGCTTCACGAGCAGAGTCTTAGAAGATTCGAGAAGGATGATATATTGGTGGTGATGGTGGTGGTCGTCTTGGTTAGGTGGAGGACTAGGAATACGGGTTAGTTCGGAGGATGGTGGGGTATTGGAAAGAAACACACACACACACACTCAAGTGGAAGCATGATTACGTGTACGAGGGAGTGAATAGTCTCTAATGTCGACCATGTTTGAAATACTAACCAAATCTGATTCAACAAGTTGCAGTTTTTAATAAGGGGAAAGGAACGACACAGAACAATCAAGAGATAGATAGATAGATAGATAGATAGATAGATAGATAGATAGAGAGAGAGAGATAAATAGATAGATATATAGAAAGAGATATAAATATGAGAGAAAGAGATATAAAGAGACAGAGAGATGGAGAGAGAGTGTATGTATGTGTTTGCATGTATAATAAGTGTGTGTATATGTATGTGAGCATGCATAATGTGTGTTTGAGTGTGTGTGTTGACTAATAACTATTGATCGACTAATGAATATTGATGAAGCAGCATAGGTCTCCAACAGGTGTGTCATTCACATGTCTCGACTTCGCCGTCCCAAGGTAAAGCGATGCGGGTAGAGGTGTGTGTGTGTGTGTGTGTGTGTGTGTGAGTTGTTTAGGATGTTTTTTAGTCAATGAACTGCACGTTGGCACAGATTAGCAATCGATTTATAAACGCATCGATCTCCACCTCTTCACAAGGGCTTTATTCCTATCGCTCCCTCAAAGCAAGGATTGAATGGCAAAGTTTACTTCGGCGTCATTCATAAACCACCACCAACAACAACAACACCAACACGTATTAAGAAGGTCGCTTTGCAACCACATGGTTTCGGGTTCGGTCCCACTACAGCGCAGCACCTTGAGCAAGTGTCTTTTACTATAGCTCCGGGTCGACCAATGCCTTGTAAGTTAATTTAATTTGGAAGACGGAAACTGCGTGGAAGCCCGTCGTCTATAGATGTATATGTGAGTATGTTTTGGTGTTTGTTCCCTTCCACCGCGTGACAGAATTGTAAGCGCGTCGAACAAAAATGCTTAGCGGCAATTCTTCCGGCTTTACGCTCTGAGCTCAAATTCCGCCGAGCTAGACTTTGCCTTTCATCCTTTCGGAGTCGATAAAAATAAAATACCAGTTTAACACTGGGGTCGATTCAGTTGACTAGCCCACCGCGTCTTCCAAAATTTCAGGCCTTTTGACTATAATAGAAACGATTTTTATTAAAAGCGGCGAGTTGGTAGAATCGTTAACGGTTCGGAAAGAAATGGTTAGCAGTATCTCTTCCAGTCTTTTTCGCTCTGAGAGTTCAAATTTCGCCGAGGTCGACTTTGCCTTTCATCCTTTCTAGGTCGATAAAATAAGCACCAGTTGATCAGTAGGGAACGATATAAACGTCTAACTTCGTTCCCCGAAAAATTTCAGACGTTGTGCTTTTTTACAGCAGGAAAAAAATATTTCGGCGCTCAATTTTTGATCGCAAACCGAAAGGATGGCTTACTCTAGAGATCTAGTATCAAGCTTAAAACGTTGCTGATTCTGCTTGTTGTTATTCATGTATGCATTGAAAGGCTAAATAAATAGCAACAACGATTTCTCGACATAATTAACAGGCATTCGACTTTTATTCACGCCATCATTAACCGTATATCATCTGGTCGCTTCGGTGCAATGCGATCGATGAGATTTTTAATTGCTACCAACATACACAGTTGATGCCGTCCCCATCTTCGCTCTAATATAACTACTATCACATCTGCTGCTACCAATACTAACTACTACCAATGCTGCTGCTGCTGCTACTGCCGCAACTGACGGAGAACCAAAAAAATATATATTTTATATCTTTTACTTATTTCAGTCATTAGACTGCGGCTGGGACATCGTCTTGAAGAACCTAAGTCGAATGAATGGAACCCAGTACTTGATTTTTTTTCTTTTCTTTTTGTAAAGCCTGGTACTTATTCTATCAGTCTGTTTTGCCGAACCGCTAAGGTTACGAGGACATAAATACACTAATACCGGTTGTCAAGCGGTGGTGCGAGACAAACACAGACACACGCACACATACAAATAAATAAATAAATACCTACCTACCTACCTACCTACCTACCTGTCTATCTATCTATCTATCTATCTATCTATCTATCTATCTATCTATCTATCTATTTATCTTTCTGTCAACAATTGTGTGTGTGTGTGTGTGTGTGTGTGTGTGTGTGTGTGTGTGTGTGTGTGTGTGTGTGTGTGTGTGTGTGTGTGTGTGTGTGTGTGTGTGTGTGTGTGTAACAAGAAAAGATCGTTATTTTAAAAGATCACACACACAGATCACTCAGCAAAACTACTGTGCGAAGGAGGTCACGAATGATAAAATGATCCACATTGTGGTCCAATTCAATTCTGTGCGTGTCACTTGTATATGTTTTTTACGTAATCCTGCATACACATCAAAATAGGTGACTGGAAAAATGTTTTGGTACTATCTATTCACCATTACACATGTTTCATTAGCTAATAGGAATTACATTACTGTACATGTAATAGAAAACATGTAAGATATCTCCTATCAGAAATCCTACATATATTATATATATGTATGTATATATGTATGTATATATGTATGTATATTTGTATATATATATGTATATATACATATACACACACACACACACACATATATATATATACACGCACACACATAAGAGCACACACATACACACGCATATATACATGTACATATAAACGCATATAACCACACACACATATATATATATATATATATACACACACACACACATATATATATATATATATACACACACATATATGCAGGTTTGCGTAGAAACATACACGTGACATGACAAACACACACACAATTAAATCCGACCACAATATAACTCATTTTAGCATTCATCACCTTTTTCACACAATAGTATTACTAAATGATCCGTATGTAATCGTTTAAAATAACAATTTTTTTTCTCGTCAACATCCTGGTACGACAGTGTCAACACGGGTCGTATTTGTTCAAGCATAAAAGACCCGGATACAACACGGTACTAGTGATATATATATATGTATATATAAATATTTAGAATTTATTAACAATGGTGCTTCGGTATACACGGCGAATTGGGTTGTTGCTTGCGAGTTACCGTGTGCGTCGTAGAGTTAGAAGTCAAACGCATCTGAGTATTTGTAAAAGGAAGAAATACACACACACACACACATATATACATATATATATATATATATAGAGAGAGAGAGAGAGAGAGATGGGTTGTTATGCAATCGTAAAAGCAATGAATGAAATGCACACCTGCGCTTCCGGTTGATGTGCACTGGATTGGAAAGTCACGTCGACACACCCCCCCATCTGTGCTGACATGAAAATACGGCACCCACGAAACCTTTGACTGCAGATAACTGTTGATATCGACGCATGTATGTATAAACACATACACACACACACACACATATATATATATATATATATATGCGTGTGTGTGTATGTGTATATATAATATGAGCTTATTTTGATTTTATTCACCATACTTCACTTCAACTT
>NC_069004.1:2736940-2737716 GCF_001194135.2 Octopus bimaculoides | reverse complement strand
TATATATATATATATATATATATATATATATATATATATATTTGTGCCCCAGCATGGCTAATGATTGAAACAAGCGTAAAGGTAAAAGATGTATGTATATAATTTATATTTGTATACACTCACATACACACACACATATATAAAAAGATTTGAAGCACACACATACCTACGCACAATTTTATAGAAAAGAATGGTAACATTCAGAGACATAGCCATAGATAGTTTAGTAATAGTAGTAGTAGTAGTAGTAGTAGTAGTAGTAGTAGTAGTAGTGGTGGTGGTGGTGGTGGTGGTGGCGGCGGTAGCAGCAATTATGTAGCAAGGTGTGCAGCATCACTAAAGCAACTATTTACCAACATTGCAGCACAATTCTTGTGTTTGTGCGCGTGTGGGTGTATGGGGGGGTGTTTGGCTGGTGGTCGTCAGTGTGCAACTACGGATGTTATATAAAAGAATGAGAGAGTGAGGTGGGTGGGTGGATGGGTGGGAGTTGGGGGAGAAATTCTGAGAGAAAGGCTGAGCAAGAATTAGTTCAGTGGTGATGCAAAAATATAAATACAAGTAGATTGATTACACCAGCACACACACATATATATATTTATAAACACAGAGGTATATATATTCACACACACACACACACACACATAGTTATTTATATATATATATAAATAATTATATATATAATTATATGTATATACATAATTATTTCTATATATATAATTACATATATATATAATTATATAAATAGTATTTATTCATTTTATATATATATGTGT
>NC_069004.1:2732385-2736726 GCF_001194135.2 Octopus bimaculoides | reverse complement strand
AGGCTGAGTTGATATGCAAGTAGACAGATAGGTGTAGATAAGGAAAATGAGATGTAGATATAAATAGAGAGAGAGATATAGAGAGAGAGATATACACAGAGAGAGATATACACAGAGAGATGTAGATAGACGTGGCTATAAGATATACATCCAGATAGAAAAGATAGAGAGAAATATAGATAAACAGGTAAAAAAGGAGAGAGAAAAAGTGTATATATATATATATATATATATGAGAGAGAGAGGGGGGAGAGGGGGAGAGAGAGAGAGGGAGAGAGAGAGTGGATGGGAGAGGGCAAAGCGAAAAAACGAAAGAGGAAGGTAGAAAAGGTAAAAACAGAGAGAGAGTGAGTGAGAGAGTGGGTGAACAAGTGTGTGAAAAAGAGAGAAAGGAATGGAGATAGAATGTTAGAGATGGAAAGGAAAGAGAGAGGGGGAAGGAGAAGAGATGGGAATTTTCCTTCGGTATATATCTATATTTTTTGAACAGAGAACAGGGAACTGGATAAAAATCTCAGTGATCGATCGATTGACTGACTGATTGGTTTCATTTATAATTAATTAAATGTTTTCCTTCTAACAACACAACAATCAATTCATTTTAATATTAATATACCGTGGTGGAGCTATTAACTAATCTCATGAGGAAAAGATTAAGACGGGGAACTGGTTGGGTGTGGGTGTGTATCCACACACACAATTTTGTTTTGAAGGGGAAATGTAGATTAAAAAAAAGGAAAAAATGTCTTAAAACCGTAAATCCCGTTTGTTTGAAAGACAGGAAGAAGAGACTTGAAAAAAACGAAGGAACTAAAGACAACTAACAGGATGTTTTCATTAGTATAATGTGTGTGTGTATGTGTGTGTGTGTGTGTGTGTGTGTATGTGTGTGTGTGAGTGTATGTGTCTGTGGTGTATGAGTGTGTGTCTGGGTGTGTGAGTGTGTGTGTATACAAACGTATGTCATGTGCAGGTGTGTGTGTGTGCGTGTGTATATATACAATGCCTATATATATATACACATATATATAATACACATATATATAATATACACACACATATATATATGTATATATTACATATATATATTATATATTACATATATATACATATATATATATACATACATAGACATACCTACATATATAAGTATACACACACACACACACATAGGTAATGTGCAGTGCCAGTAGGAAATTCTCGGCCGCCTGCGTTTGTTTCTCTGAAAGGATTCTAGTGTTTCGAAACTTCAAGTCTATCGAAGAATGACGGTGTAATCCATTAAAAAGAGATAAGAAATAACACTAACAATAAAAAACGACAAAATGAAATAACTGAAAATGGGTTTGGGGAACACGGGTAAAAAAAAATAAATAAACAATATATATAAGTTAGGGTGGGATCAGGGCGAAGTTTAAGGAGTTCAAAGATTAAAACTCACCTGGTCACTCCAGCCAACACCGTATCGCCATTCTGTTACATAGTGTTCAACATTTCTGGTTAAGAAATTATAGGGTACAGACTGTCCGACAGAGATCAAACTCTTGGAGAGTATTTCTTCTAAAGGTAACGGTTCCAGGCCGCGCTCTTTGGCCGGCACCTCTTTGTTGTTAATCCGAACCAAACAATCACCGGCCACCTCCTGTAAGTAACTGCGCCGGACGAACGATTCCGATGAAGAAATTTCCGATTTCGGTCCCGACACGTGCACAATCTCGCCGTCTCCCACATATAGGCCCCAGTGCGTGTAGATTGTGCGATCGATCTCAATTAGATCCCCCAGCTCCACATCTTCCAGGTCGGACGGCCGACAGAAGCTTCGCAACCCGGTCAACATCCCGCTGGGGCTGCTCGGCGATGGGCACCCGCTTGGCACTCGAACCCGATTCCGTGGTAGTTCTTCCTTCATTATTATATGTTTGCTGTTAATATTGTGATTATTGTTGTTGTTGTTGTTATTGTGATTGTTTGTTTTCGTTATTGTTGCAGGTGTTGTTGTGGTTAGTTTGTTAGTTTTTTCTTCAATTTTCTCCAAGAACGTGATGGGCTTCATTGAAAATCCGTTTGTTTTATAATATCGCAAAATAAGAAATAACAACTGGAATAACAGACGATATCAAATGGTCAGCTTGATATCATATAATAATATAAATAATATTATTGTATAATATAAATACACATACAACTATGTATGTATATATATATATATATATGTTATATATGTATGGTGATTTGATGGCTGGTGATAATGTATGTGTATATTATATATTTATTACATACAATTTATGTCAAAGAGGATTTTTTTGACTGAATGGTGAATATATATATATATATATATGTGTGTGTTTGGGAAATATCAATAATCACAACACGGTGAAAATGAGATATCAGATATTTGTATGTATGTCTGGTTAATGATATGCAATGAGGTGTTTGTTATACAATTAACGTTGTAAGGTTGTAATTAAGATACTGTCCTGGACAAGATGTTATAGGCGAATGACAAAGTGTGTTTCTCCTTGGACGAAACATTGAAAATGAAGAGATACAAATAAGATCCAACAGGGAATTGGAAAAATTACAAAACAATAATCCAGTTAGTTTCCTTGGCGGGTTTATGAATCACTGTGAAAGGGAAAAATTTATCACCATCATAGAAATTAATGATGGCATTGGCGTTAAATGTAAGCAAATTTTGTTTTTAGAAGAAGGCGGCATGAGTTTTATAATAATAATAATAATAACAATTATTATTAATAATAATAATAAGCGCAAGGTGGAAGTGCAGAGCGAATAAAATGCAAGCGTTACGGTACGCACAGCATAGCTTCCAATCAGCAACTAAAGTGGTACGGCCAAAGCGAGGCTGATATATATAGGCGGACGATTCCATTCGGCTACGAGGGGAGGTACAGATAGGAAGCGACTGGGAAAAGCTGAAAACATTCCTGGAAAGCGCAGCATGGATTGGTTGAAAGTGTGTTTATGATGTGTGTGTGTGTGTATATAATATGTATGTATGTATGTATGTATGTATGTATGTATGTATGTGTGTGTGGATATGGTTGTATTTGTATCTATTAATGTATATGTTACGGCACCTGTCGGTGTCTGGCTGTGTGTGTGTGTGTGTGTGTGGATGTGTTTGTGTTTATATACGTGTGTTTATATGTATTTCTGTGTAAGTTACGGTGCATGTCGGTGTATGTACGTACGTACGTACGTACGTATGTATGTATATATGTATGTATGTGTTGTGAGTGTGTGTGTATGTATGTGTGTGTGTGTGTTTATGCTATGGCGCGTGTCACTGTTATGTTGTCTGGTGATGTGTGTTATGTATTTGGGTGCATGTGTGTGCGTGTATGGTATGTGTGTATGTATCTATGTGTATATATGTGTGTATGTGTGTGTGCGTGTGTGTGTGTTTATGCTACGAACCGTGTCGATAACGTCCACTTTCAACGGGTCGTTATATTTATTTAACCCAAGGTCAGTTGCGTTCGAGCGAGCCCTTACTATCGAAGACGGGCGTTCCAGTTATGACATTCATACAGCGTATTTCTAATTAGGCCAGTGGTCCTCCTGGTGTGACCATAAAAGATTTTGCTGTAAAAATTTATGCAATAAACAACATATTTTAACAGTTTTTATAAACACAATTTCTAATAATATTTAATTACAAAAAATAGGATTTTTTTAAAGCAGGGAATGGATATATGAGGGTCCCTCGCTGTGTAAAACAGGACTCACAGAGGTCCCTTGGAAAAAAGTGGGTGAGACCACTGACAGAAGTCGATAGATAAACAGATAGATAGAGATTTGACTGTTGTTATGTCTTATAGGTTGAGTGACCACTTACAGGATCCGTTTGTTTTGTGTGCGCCTGTGTGTGTGAGAGAGGTTGTTTATAGTGGTTTATTTATTTGGTCAACTTTGAGCAAATCTATAAACAAAGGCGTGCCAACAACGACCATCCATCCTCTCCTTTTAAAGTTGTAGTATAACCTAGGATCACATTCACCAATTTGTCTTTCCTTTCTGAGACAGTAAATATGCAGATTTGAGGAAGATTTGGTTGCTATTTCTAGCAGAGTCATGCGACCATTTGGACGCTCGATAATTTACTAGTGTGTGTGTATGTGTGTAGTATATTATGCCGTAATGTGTGTGTGTGTGTGTGTGTGTGTGTGTGTGTGTGTGTGTGTGTTGTGGTGGGGCGTGTTAAGAAGTTTGCTTCTCAATCACATGGTTCCGGGTTCAGTCCCACTGCGCGGTATCTTGGGGTAAGTGTTTTCAGCTATTATCCCGGGCTGACCAAAGCCTTGTGACTGGATTCGG
>NC_069004.1:2727842-2731527 GCF_001194135.2 Octopus bimaculoides | reverse complement strand
GTGTGTGTGTGTGTGTGTGTGTGTGTGTGTGTGTGTGTGTGTGTGTGTGTGTGTGTGTGTGTGTGCGTGTATTAGTGCATATAACGGAGTGTGGTACACGAAATCGTTGTTGTGTAACGGTGTTTGTGTTGAGAGTCACCAGCACATGTCTCTACGTGGTTCTATCGTCTGCTAGAAATAGCAGACAAACATCAAACCACACCCTAACACTTTTCTCTGAGTATGTGTGTGCGCGTCTGTGTGTGTGCGTGCGTGTGTGTGTATGTGTTTGTTTTAGAAGGACACGTTAAATGTTGTGTTCCAGGATTTCCCTTGCATCTAGGAAAAATTCTTGATGGCCACGATTGGCTGCCTTTGTTTTAAGTAACATCAACAATAACATCAACAATAATAACACCGACGGCGGTGTTTCTGTGTTTGTTATGCTTCGCGTATGTGTATGTGTATGCAGTTACGTGTTATGGTGTATAGTCCATGTGTGTTTGTGTGCGTGCGGGTATGTCTGTATGTCTCTATGAGTGTGTGTATGTATGTGTATATATGTGTATCTATGTGCGGTCTAGTCGTTTAGGCCCAGATCAAACCGGATTGAGCCGACCCTGTGATCAAAAGACATTCCAGCCTTTACCATCCAATCTTTTCAAGGCTATCTAGGAGTATATAGTCTAATATGTCCTTTCCTACATTATTTTTTAAAAGACTAGGTGTGAATTAAAGAAATCCGGTTGTTATTTCTAGCAACCGGTCCTAACGACCACACAGACGAGCCCTCCCGTTAGCTGCATGTGTCTGTGTATTGATGTCTGTACATGTATACGTGTGTATATGTATGCATGTGTGTATGTACGTACGTATGTATGCATGCATGCATGCATTCATGCATGTATGCATTCATGTATGTATGCATGTATGCATGTATGCATGCATGTATGAATGTATGTATGCGTCTGTTTTTCTTCTGTTAATTTCGGGTCAACCTTGATTGAAAAGACCTATCACTAAAGACGCTCCAACCATAACCACCTCCTCATCTCTTTAAATGTATCTAAAACTACATTTTCTAACATGTCCTTCCTCTTAATTTTTAAGACGACAGGATGAGATTGCAGTTAATTTGGTTGTTGTTTCTAGTACGTCGACCGACCACGTAGTGGTACACGCGCCCTTCTGCGCTTGCGCACGCGTGTCCCTCTGTATGTGTGCGTGTTTGTTCGTGCGTGCGTGCCTGTGTGTGTGTCTGTGTGTGTGTGATGGCACGTTATTTCTGTACGGATGTGAAAAGTGCACTTTTGGCATTGTCTCGCTCTTTCTCCTCCCTCCTCTTCTATTTCGCTATCTTTACACACGCACACACAAGCACACACACACATTAAAACATTCATATATATATATGTCAATATCTATCTATATAACTGTCTATCTATCTATCTATCTATCTATCTATCTATCTATCTATCTATCTATCTATCTATGTCTGTCTTTGTGTATCTTAACAGAACATACGCACATGTGTACGCGTGACAATGTATCACAGCGTATGTGGTACAAATGATTATATGTGTGTGTGTGTGTGTGTGTGTGTGTTTTGTCTGAAGTATAGGTTAGCATAACTCAGAACATACTTTCAAGAAAAGGAAGTCTTACGAGTCGTCGAGCCATCATCTCGGCAACCTGTTACAGCTTTGTAATGAAAGCATGGAAGTGACAGATGACGTCCAGAACACCGAGGACAACTAGTAATCGCGCGCTTGCACCACCATCTTATCTTTCCGTCACTTTTTCCGTACAAAAGCAACAATTAGTTACACACGCACACACACACACACACACACACACACACACACACTTTTATTCTCTTACTTGTTTCAGTCATTTGACTGCGGCCATGCTGGGGCACCGCCTTTTAGTCGAGCAAATCGACCCCAGGACTTATTCTTTACAAGCCTAGTACTTATTCTATCGGTGTGTTTACATCCCCGTAACTTAGCGGTTCGGCAAAAGCGACCGATAGAATAAGTACTAGGCTTACAAAGAAGAAGTCCTGGGGTCGATTTGTTCGACTAAAGGTGGTGCTCCAGCATGGCCGCAGTCAAATGACTGAGACAAAAGAATAAAAGAATACACACACATACACACACATTTTCAAGCCCACACATCTATCTATCTATCTATCTATCTATCTATCTATCTATCTATCACCAGGACCTCCGTCGTGGGACGCTGGACCGACGGTCCGGTCGAGTTGCTCGGTGTCTGGTTTGGTCCGGACCTCCAAACAGAGAAGAGCTGGAACGAGATAACGAGTAGGGTGGTCACTCTCGCTCGGCAATGGGCCGAGAGGAAGCTGTCCCCGGTAGGTTCTTTTTGGATTGATTCGCCAGCTGAGGGTGCATGGCCAAGCGATCGCGAGATCGTGTTTCAGTTCTTGGACCTGGTGGTGCGTTGTGTTCTTGAGCAAAACACTTCACCTCACTGTGTTCCGTGACCATTTCGACACCTGACGAGTGGTACATCATTGCACCTGCACAAGCAACGCCAATTTGATGAAGGGAATGAAGAACCTTTTATCACGATAAATGAATCATTCGTGAAGGTTGTTCAACAAGAAATTGCAGAATCACCTTTCTCGGACTACGAAAGACTACCATCCTCATCATTCGGCCAGTTATACACCCTGGCCAAGGTTTAGTAGAAAACTAGTTGAAGACCAGCAGATGACTTCTTTGAATAAGACGTTCATTTTTGGCGCTTTCACGGCGTTCATTTTGGAGCTTTCACAAAATGAACGCTTCACACGGCGTTCATTTTGGCGCTTTCACTGTTGGTATGGAAGGTAAAAAACATGTATGAGAATCTCATTAAGTCTTCACCAGGAGAAATTGAGCAAAGACTCTTGCACGTAGAAGCTAAAACTTCGCCATTGTAATCAAATATTTTATATATATTGTCCAGTGGTTCTCAGCTGAGGTCCAAACGACCCATGAGAGTGGGGTCCAAATAAGATTTTGCCCTTAAAATTTATGCGCCTAAATTGAATGTGCTTCTACAACACAAAATATTTCAACAATTTTTTTTCATACAGTTCCTTATAATATTTACTAATAAGAAACGTGGCTACAAGCTAGTAGAATCGTTAGCGTACCGGACAAATTGCTTAGCGGCATTTCATCCGTCTTTACGTACTGGCTTCAAATTCCGCCGGGGTCTCGACTTGGCCTTTCATCCTTTTGGAGTCGAAAGTACCACTTAAAGATTAGGGATCGATATAATCGGCTTATCCCCGAAAGCTGGCCTTATGCCATAGTTTAGAATCAATATTTAATTATAAAAATACGACAGTATTCTTTTAAACATCACGAATGGCTATGCAGTCCAGTAGAGTAAATTAGGAATCTAAGGATGAGAATTACTGGTCTGGTGTGTGAGCAAAACTGTACATCCAGGATTGGGAATGTGGTGTTATTGAAGATCCACAACTGAAGGATTAGTGGAGATGGTCGCGATGGGATTTTGAAGGACAACCAAACGCAAATGAGCAGCGTTTGTGTTGCTTACATAAATTATTGATATATGAATGAAATGAATGTGATTGCGGATACACGTGTACGTGTATCCTTTGGCATGTATTTGTGTGTGTGTGTGTGTGTGTGTGTGTGTGTGTGTGTGTGTGTGTGTGTGTGTGTGT
>NC_069004.1:2727390-2727832 GCF_001194135.2 Octopus bimaculoides | reverse complement strand
ACCGAGGATGCTGTTGCTGTGTGTTGGTGTGTGCGTGTATGCACGCGCGCGCGCGTCATGTGCACGCGCATGCGTACATACATGTGCACGTGTTGCTAATATTATTGTTACGATTTGCAACAGTTGCAGGTGTTCGTAGAAGGTCACACACACACGAACACGCACACACACACACACACACACACACACACACACACACACATATATTCTTTTATTCTTTTCCTTGTTTCAGTCATTTGACTGCGGCCATGCTGGAGCACTGCCTGTAGTCGAGCAAATGAACCCGAGGACCTATTCTTTGTAAGCCTAGTACTTATTCTATCGGTTTCTTTTGTCGAACCGCTCAGTTACGGGGACATAAATGCACCAGCATCGGTTGTCAAGCGACGTTGAGGGGACAAGCAGACACATACACACACACACACACACACACACACACACA
>NC_069004.1:2722340-2724107 GCF_001194135.2 Octopus bimaculoides | reverse complement strand
TATATATATCTGTCTGTCTGTCTGTCTTCTGCCAGTTTGTTTCCCTCTCCCCCTCTCTCTCTCTATATATATATATGTATATATACATCTTTTATTTTTTATCTTGTTTCAGCCATTAGATTGCGGTCATGCTGGAGCATCGCATTGAAGGGTTCAGTCGAATGAATCGACCCCTGTACAATTTTTTTAAAGCCTGGTACTTATTTCTATGGAATGATCGTACTTGGAATGTCTATGTTTAATACACTTGGATGAGAAAGTCAGTTATAGACTTTCTAAGGCCTGTGATACATTTAGAAAGCTTGAATCGATGTTCTGATCTCAATCGTTTATCTTCAGTTTATCTTCTGTACACCAAAGCAGCAACGACAGTTGTCGTCTGTCAGACATGTGTCTTAACAGCGTTGTCGTATGGTTGTGAGACATGGACAAACTGCTGCAGTCATATTTAACGTCTCGAGCGATTTCACTAGCGATATTTGCGTAGTGTCCTGAGGATCTTATAGCAACCTCATGTAGCTGATATGAAAGAACTGCAGCTGACCAAAACCAAAATGACGAGTGTCGAGTCTCTGATTATGACACGCAAACGTCGATGGTCGACTTGTCCGTTTTGAGGACATTCGCATGGCAAAACAAGTGTTATATAGTGGGCTCTGGAACAAGGAAAACGAAAATGTCCTCAGTGTTAAGCTACACAAGTGTTTCAAAGACAATCTTAAACATACACTTTATATATATATATATATATACGTAGACTTCAACTAGCACTCTGGGAAATTACGTTCCTAAAAATATACCACTAACTGAAACTGCTACGCGATGTCTTTATAATATAGCATGAACAGAGAAAGATAAGAACTCGTTACATTATTTTTAACAGAGCTGCGAAGAATATGAATGTTTTGGAAAATCCAGAAACTTGTAGTCGCACCCTTCTAGCGCTTAACTTTAAATAACCTTACGTTATATAATGTTACACATTGTTATCTGACGTTATGACGAAATTAGAAGACAACTTTAAATAATTATCATTATAATAGTCGTTAAACAGGATAAATTATCCAGTTTTATTGATCTTACTGTGACCGCTCCCTCATTAAGTGGGTTGAAAAAGACAGCGGTGATATATCTTCGATGAAGTTCCAGTTTGTATTTTTTCCAAACACGTCAGAGTGATTTCCAATGAGTGCATGTAACTGTCGTCTGTTTTTTGTTGGCCTTCTCTCACGATGTAGTTCACGGCAGCCAAATATCATATCGTCCAAAACACCCCACTATGTCTTGCTACTGCACTCCCTGTCAAAGTCATTCTCTCTAAAATGATACACAACCCTTTCAATTATAGGCACGAGGCCTGAAGTTTTGGGTAAGGATACTAGTCGATTACATCGACCCCAGAATTTCACTGGTACTTGATTTATCGACTCCGGAGACGTAAACACACCAGTTTCGGTTGTCAGGCGATGGCGGAGGGGTAGGGGAGGACAAACACGGACACGCGCACAAATATACAACGGGCTTCTTTCAGATTTCGTCTACCAAATCCACTCACGAGGCTTTGGTCGGCCCGGGGCTATAGGAGAAGACACTTGCCCAAGGTACTACGCAGAGGGACTGAACCCGGAACTTCTTACCACACAGCCACGCCCACTTCTATGTGTGTATGTGTGTGTGTGTATATATATATATATATATATGTACATATATATGTGTGTGTGTGTGTATGTGTATATATATACACGTACAAATACATATATATATATA
>NC_069004.1:2720228-2721515 GCF_001194135.2 Octopus bimaculoides | reverse complement strand
GCCAGTCGTTTAGATCGACCCCGGTATGCAACTGGTGCATAATTTATCGACCCCGAAAGGATGAAAGGCAAAGTCGACCTCAGTGGAATTTGAACTCAGAACGTGAAGACGGACGAAATACCTATTTCTTTACTGCCCACAAGGGGCTACACACAGAGGGGACAAACAAGGACAGACAAACGGATTAAGTCGATTATATCGACCCCAGTGCGTAACTAGTACTTAATTTATCGACCCCGAAAGATTGAAAGGCAAAGTCGACCTCGGCGGAATTTGAACTCAGAACGCAGTGGCAGACGAAATACCGCTAAGCATTTCGCCCGGCGTGCAAACCTTTCTGTCAGCTCAACACCTTAAATATTATTTTCTATTCAAGGTACGAGGCTGGAAATTTTGGGGGAGGGAGCCAGTCTATTAGATCGACCCCGGTACGCAACTGGTGCGTAATTTATCGACCCCGATATATATATGTATGTAGATATAATTGGTTAGCTGTAAAAGAGTTTATTTCCTCATATGCTCGCGTGAGGTTGATGTGACTCAACTATGGCTGTCTGTGGATCTGAAATTATCAGTTTGTGTACACACATAACATTTGTATTCCTATCTATTAATACATATGTGTATATGCAAATGAGCATGTTTGTATGTATGTATGTATATATGTTTATATCTATTCTACATATATGTATATAAGCACATACATATCTATCTATCTATCTATCTATCTATCTATCTATCTATCTATCTATCTATCTATCTATCTATCTATATTACCTACCTACCTACTTAACACCTTATCTACCTCTCCCACATATACGCACATACATACATATAAACATACATACATACATACATACATAAAAAAAACGCAGTGTTTATAAACAATGAAGTGCTGTTTTTGAGTCTTTGGTGCGTAATTCTGTTATTTGCCAGACTGGTCTCGTCCAGCGCCGCCATTTCCCGCCAAGCATGAAACGATGAAACTAAATTTGTGAGGCTAAAAATAACGACGCCATAGAGGCTCTGCCCAGAAACCATTTCAACATCCGCCAGAACCACCACGTAACAACCACACGCCACCACCACTACTACTACTACTACTACTAACACCACCACCATCATCACCGCCATCACCACCAACACCACAATCACTACCAGCGTAACCATCACTACTACCAACTCCATCGCCACGACCACCACCATCAAGACGACGACGACGACTACAAGCACCGCCACCACCACCACCACCACCACTACCACCACAACTCCCCACCACCACCACCA
>NC_069004.1:2712572-2719615 GCF_001194135.2 Octopus bimaculoides | reverse complement strand
TTATACATATACAGGATGTTAAGGCTAAATTGGAGAGTTTGCATAACAGGAAAGGAAAACGCGATATAACATCCACAATTAAAAGTAATTAAGAAATATCAAAGTATATTTACTCGATTGTTGTTGTTGGCCCTCCGTCTCTTACGACGTCGTGGTTTCCAGTTGATCCGATCAACGGAACAGCCTGCTCGTGAAATTAACGTGCAAGTGGCTGAGCACTCCACAGACACGTGTACCCTTAATGTAGTTCTCGTGGATATTCAGCGTGACACAGTGTGACAAGGCTGACCCTTTGAATTACAGGCACAACAGAAACAGGAAGTAAGAGTGAGAGAAAGTTGTGGTGAAAGAGTACAGCAGGGTTCGCCACCATCCCCTGCTGGAGCCTCGTGGAACTTTAGGTGTTTTCGCTCAATGAACACTCACAACACCCGGTCTGGGAATCGAAACCGCGAGTCCGCTGCCCTAACCACTGGGCCATTGCGTCTCCACATTTACTCGATTATGGCTGGAAGATAACAATTGACGTAAAGTGGCTGCCCTCAGCTTCCACTACGGCGTCAAGACAGTTCTAGAATCTGACGCATGCGATCCTCACTGTGTCCCTGTGAAGATCTTTGTACGTTTCCTTAATCTTTGCCACCAGATCGGTCTTGTGTCGCAGGTAGATCGGCTGGTATCTTTTTCAACCCCGCTCCATAAATAGTAAGCCAATAGGTTTACAATCGGGTGTATTACGAGGCCAGCAATTAGGGGCTGGAGAAACCATAGAAATTCTTCAACAACCACCTTTGACTCTTTCCGGGAATATGACAAGGGGGCGTGTATGGAAGTCTTTCTAACGACATCGTGAGCAATGTCGGGAAAAACGTGCTTGGAGTCATTGACCGCTTTCTGTTGTGTGTGTCATCGTTGGAACGAATTGGCAAGGGATTTTCATCTTCATTGGCTATGCTGAAGATCTTCTCCTCACATCTCATCAGTTTCGTGACCTGAAAGAATTATTAGCAACTCTTGGGAACGCGACGCCAAAGTCAATCTCTAACTCGATGCAAACAAAATTGAATACAATATACGACACACACACACACACACACACACACACACACACACACACACACACGCACACGTAGCAACACCTCTGTTACGGAAACGTTTCGTTACGGGTTATATATTACAGTTACGTGGTATTCCGTAACGTGAAACATTTTCTGTTGATTCCTAACTTTGATGAAAGTCAACGAACATAGAATGCTAGGAGCAATGTGCTCTCGCGTTATAGAATAATCCCGCGTTCATTCTAGATTTCCAGGGGGCGCACCATTCCCGTTCCGAGGACGATACATCTGTGTTGTCAATGTGTGTACATGTGTGTCAGAACCTATCTATCTTACGCAAATTGTCACGGGAAATGGAAATCACCCGAGGAAGTGCTCACACGGCAGTTAAAAAGAAATTAAGTTTTTTAAAGTCTTGTACAGTCTAATATATTCTTTTGCAGTCTTATATAATCTTATAAATATTTAGTTTGCAATAAAATACTTACTGCTTTTTGAAGGCCCTGTACGTATATCTGTATACATACATACATACATACATACATACATACATATATATATATATATATACATACATATGTGAATGACAATGACCTTTTTTTGTGTGCAGTCTATGATGACCTGACAGCCATTCCAACAGAGACCATGTCATCTATCTATAACCCAACTCAAAGGCAGCCTACAATCAAACATCTAAAAGGTACATCACCGAGGCCTTAAGATTTGATTTTAGGCAGATTTAGCTGCTATTTCTAGCATGTCGAACGTTGAGGGCCCTTTCTCTGCCTTACTCCGATTTTATGGTTCGTCATTAAAATATTTAAATGACGACAGACTTTTCCTCAAATAGCTCGGTTTTTGTTGTTGTCCCTGTTGTTTGGGTCAAGGACAGGCTGACTGAGCAGAGCAGAGCAGAGCTATGATGACATGGCAAATGTTCCAACTGAGACCATCCCATCTTTTACCAATGTGAAACGCAACACAAACAATGGTTACGTCACCGAACACGGTCTTCTTTGAGGCAGTAGTGTTTAACTTGAGCGACATCGAACCGCTATTTCTAGCGCGTTGAACGATAACCTCCCCTCACCACCACCATCTCTCTCTCGCTCTCTGTCTGTCTTAGTTCTATATTTTGGTTGATTCTTTAAATATTTAAATGACTATTCATTTTTGCTCTGATATTTTTGTGGTCCGGTTGTTGCTCTTGTTGTTGTTGTTGTGTTCTTGCGAGGAATCGATTCTGACTCAGCAAAAATTTTGCATAGCAACTAACGCTTTGCATTTCCACAACCAAGCTCCATTAAAATAGAACATGTGTGTGTGTGTGTGTGTGTGTGTGTGTGTGTGTGTACACACACATACATACATATATATACATACATGCATGCATATATATACACACACACACACACGCACATATATACATGTATATATATACATACATGCATATATATATGTATACATATATGTGTATGTATTTATGTATGTATGTATATATGTATGTGTGCATATATGTATATATATATATATATATATATATATATATATACATACACACACATACACATACATATATACGCATATGTATGATATAGTCTAAGTTTGCATATACATACACACATACATATATGTGCGTGTGTATATATGTATATATGCATGCATGTATGTGAATGTGTGAGTGTGAGTGTGTGTGTGTGTGTGTGTGTGTGTGTGTACCTGTGTGCACAAGCATCATCTGCATTACAGCAACTCCAGTGGCGGAATTCCGACTTACGGAAATTATAAAGCATAATCACTAATTACAGGATACAATGAATCACGTGGACTGCAGCTTTGGACGAACTAAGACATCACGTGATCAACAGAGATACCGTCCGGAATATTAAGAGACACGTGATGATGGACTTTGAAAACATGATTTTATGAAAACACGTTGATGAATATGAAATTGTGGTAAAAGAACCGCGTACAATGAATATGTCCTTTAGTGAGGTTGAACTTGGAACCACGACGTTGCGAAACGAACATCTTAATCATATGGTCACATCCGCTCGTACAATGTATCGTTGATGGGAGTTTCGGCTGTTATGTCGTTGCTGGATATCTATCACTGAGGATCCCATAGGAGGACGAAATCACGTGATCTGGCACTCCAGCCCAAAGGCACTTTCCCAAGGTGTCACGCAGGGGAACTGAACCCGGAACTACGTTTTGTGTCCGAAGATCACGAAGAAGAGTGGAACGCCCTCGAGTAGCTACGTAATCCGATCCTCGATGTTGTAAGCCTTTTCTTCCGGTCTGTGCTTAATAGTTTTAAAGTGAAAGTCAATCCACACGACCCGATCTCACTCTTTAGGGTTAAAGGTTGGACCACAGTGACTCAGAGTGACAAAGAGGACTCCACACCTCGATTTGCCGTCGTTTTTCCCGCCGGGACTGCCAGATCATACGATTTAGCCCTCCTGTGGTTCCTTATTGTCAGATATTCAGCAGCAGAATACATACATACATACATACATACATACATACATACATACATACATACATACATACATATATACATGGAGGCTGTCAACTCCTAGGTAAATGTGAACATCACTGACAAATTATCTTAACCTAGATATTTAATACAATGGCTGTCAGCAATGTCCGCTCTGAATCTGTAAGTCGATAATAACTTGTAAACACACGGTTAAGACTCTACAAAGCCAAGTAGTCCGGAAAAAAGCAAGAGAAAGATCTCCGGCTTCGCAATGAGGCGGATGTTATCTCGGAATTTCCTTCTCCTAAAGAGATGTCTAAATAAACATACATACACATATACATATATGTATATATACATATATGTATATATACGATACATACACACACACACATACGATACATATACACATGCATACGTGTATGTATGTATACACATTTACACACACATATACACAGACAATTCAAAAGTAAGTGAACAATGTAATCTTTTGAAAGATTTATTTTTTTGTTTCTTTGGATATTTGTTCAATAAGGAAGAAGTTTCTCTTCTAGTTGCTCCGCCATAGAAGCCAAATTGATGGAGAAACCTCACGGAAGAACTACGACTCATTCGGAGTTGCCTCTGAAGCATCACCTCCCTTAAAACGGCGGTTATTTTCAATAAATGTCCCCTTAACAAGCTGAAAACCCTACTTTCAGGGGGCCCAAATCCACCTGAGCGGGATTCCGTTGATTCCTTCTCTTTCCTGGCGAATTCTACAGTCACTCTGTCGATTATGACAAGAAGAATTCCAAGGTTTAGTCCATTCTTACGCTGGCTAAGTCCACCGTCACATTGACCAACACCATGCCCTTTCTTTGAGAATCAGACAGCTCTTTTGCTTCTGGTGTTCGCCGCATGGCTAATTGCTGTAAATAATTAATGAACAGTAATTTGTAATGAAAAATAATTATATAGTAATAAGTTTGACGCACCAGGCATAACGAGTGGTATTTTACTGAGATGTCTGTATGTGTGTCTGTGTGAATAGTTTTATTTTAAAGATTGAAAGTAATCTTGGAGATTGTTAAAATTTAAAGGATTAAATCTATAAAATAAATGTATTTGCTCCATATTTATATTTAGGGTTTTTGATACAAGGTTTCTCATATATATATATATATATATGTATATGCATATGTATCTATATATATGTATATGTATATATATATATATATATGTATATATATGTATATATATGTGTGTATACCTATTTTCATATGTATGTGTGTATTTATGTATGTCTGTATGTATATATATATATACACATATACATATATGCATATATGTGTTTGTATGTATGCATACATGTATGAACGTACATAGTACGTACGCACGTACACATGTATATATCTATGAATGTAGGTATGGAGGGATGGATGTTTGTAGATAGGCATTCATGTACATTGTGTGAGTGTGTACATATATATATATATATATATATATATATATATATATATATATATATATATATATATATATATGCGTGTATACATACGTACATACATATATTCACGCAAATTGCAATTTAAGTCTGGATCTGCCCATAAACACTGTTTGTATAACTGGCAGCGTTTCGAAGAATCGTCGGCATGATGGCTATTATGATTTTGACATAGCAACAATTGCTAAAGTTAGAACAGTATTTGTAGAAGGTTACAGAGTTGGCGAAAATGTAAGGTATGTCGACTTGCGTTTGGCGCCAATTCAGCGCTCTGGCCTGTATGTTTATAAGTGAGCGTGATTGCGTGTTCGTGTTTATATGTATGTATGTATGTATATATGTATCTATCTATCTATCTATCTATCTATCTATCTATCTATCTGTGTATCTATGTGTGTGTCTTTATATATATGGATGTATATATGTATATATACACGTATATAAATGTTATAAAATATATTTATGTAATTTATATATATATATGTATATATTACACATATATATATTATATATACACGAGTGAGTTGACAAACGAAAGAAGGGCACTCAATACATTAATTGGTAGTTACATTTATAGATATATAAATTCATATATATACATATATATATGTTCTCTCTCTAACAAACACACACACATACACACAACACAACACACACACACATACAAATATGTATATAAACACACACAATCATCTATATTTGCACCTATATTTATGTATGCGTGCGTCAATAAATAATCTATAGACCGCAAAACAGAAGATGAAGCAAGAAATAGGGGTCGAAGCAGACGATAGAGGTAGCAGACGAGAGAAAAAGCAGACGAGAGAAAAAGCAGACGAGAGAAGGAGGAGGAGAAGAAGAAGAAGAGGAATGTAAAGAAAAAAAAAAAGAAAAGAAAATGAAGAATGCCGAAGGGGAATAGAAAGAGATGAAAAGAGATGAGATAAAGAATGTTGTTGAGGTATGGAACATTGGCAATTGTTTTTATCAGACGAGATTGTTAGGAATTCTAGAACGGTTGTTGATAGACGGGTGGTTAACCGTTCGTTACTGGGTGTTGTTAATTGAGTTACAGGGACGTAAATATGATCGGATTATTAAAAAGTCAGTTCCATTTATCTTATCTTTTAGATGTTTCAGTTATTGGACTGCGGCCATGCTGGGGCATCGCCTTGAAGAGCTTTTAGTTGACCAAATCGTTGCAGCGTTCCAATGCCCATGATACAATTTTAACTGAACTTGGGATCTTGGGGGGAGAGAACGCAAATCCTTAACTCATACACTACAAATGATCACTATATCTGGAACTATAAAAACCTGCAAGACCTTAAAATTTAAAGTATGATGAACAATGCAAGATGCTTTCCTGCACAAACTTGCAATCAAATCAACCACATATTTACAAACACCGGGTTCCCTATTAACTCAAACAATCTTGTCGCTTTCTTACGTACGTACGTACCTACCTACCCACCTACCCACCTACCTACCTACCTACCTACCTACATACATACATACATACATATCAGTTTATCTATTTGTCTGTCAGTCTGTCTTTCTGTATTGAAAGTACAAGTGTATCATTTCTAAATCTTTCTTTTTTCTCCAAATTCTGTGTTTTTTAAAAATTTTCCTTCAGATTTCCAAGACGTAGCGATGTCAGTCTATTGCTTACATCTCCACAGAAAATGTACGTCATATTGAAGTTAAAACTATAAAAATCTAGAAGGATTGATGATGGATTTGGAAACTTTACTGTTCCAAACAAACCGCGAGGAACTCGTAACAAAAACAGGCTAAAACCAAACCAAAACAAAACTCCAACCTTTGTATAAATATAAAAGTAGAACGTAGTCGTGTTTACATTACATGTTTGAAATATATGTTGTTACCTATGTATTTAAACACATTCACACACACGTGTATGTATGTATGTATATGTATATATGTATATACAAACATATATGTATATATTATATACATGTATATGATATATGCTGTATATTATATATAT
>NC_069004.1:2711266-2712338 GCF_001194135.2 Octopus bimaculoides | reverse complement strand
TATTATATATGCATGTATGTATAATATTATATTATATTATATTATATATGTATATATATATATATGCATATATAAATATGTGTGAATGTGTCCATATGTATATACGTACGTCTGTATGTACGCATATATATATATATATGCATACACACATACACCCGCTTGTATATAAATGTCCATTCGGTTGTTTTTAATGTAGACCAGGGATTCATCAGACGAGTCTTATATTCACAAATTACTGATAAAGTAAACAAGAGAGAAAAGATAATAACAATAACATACAAAAAAAAAAAAAGAAAAGAAACAAAGCGAAACTGAAAAAAAAAATAATAATAAAACAGAAAAGAAAAACCAAGCCATTAAAATATGAGAAAAATAAAATAGTATCAAAATTAAGTCTAGATAAACAAGGCAAATAACCTGCAGACATTAAGCATGCATGGTTTCGCTTTATATATACATACAAACCTGTATACCTAATTACATATATATATACATACGTGCATACGTAAATATGTACATATATACGTAAATATATAAATACATACAT
This sequence comes from Octopus bimaculoides, assembly GCF_001194135.2. Classification (NCBI taxonomy): domain Eukaryota; kingdom Metazoa; phylum Mollusca; class Cephalopoda; order Octopoda; family Octopodidae; genus Octopus; species Octopus bimaculoides. The sequence goes on along the minus strand of NC_069004.1, from coordinate 2,711,791 downwards.
CGTACGCACACACGCACGCACGCACACACACACGCACGCACACACGCACGCACGCACACACGCACTCACGCACGTACATAAATTACATACGTACACGAAGGCAGAATAAAACATTTTATTTATCTTTTTATTATAGCGTCATAAAATTACATCATCTTTACACGTGTTTCACTAGTGAATAGTAATGTTGATCGTGCTTAAGGGCGTCAATACGTGGTTTCACGTTTCCGATTATAAGGTGACTGAGCATCAGGCGCGACGGACGAGAGAACGAGTAGCAAATTCCAGTAGCAAATTTCACACAGAAAATCTGCTGTCAACGATATTCCATTCTTGCTAAAAAAAATATTGGACACTCTTTTTGGCGTACATGTAGTTCACATCAGTGTCACACTGTCACCCATCCATCCATTTATGTGTATACATGCAAACACACTTACATACGTACACACGTCGATATATGTATGTATGTATGTATGTATGTATGCATGTATGTATGCATGCATATACATACATATATATATA
>NC_069004.1:2703304-2710352 GCF_001194135.2 Octopus bimaculoides | reverse complement strand
ACACACACACGCACGCACGCACACACACACACACACACACACACACACAGATATATACATGCATACGTACATATAAGAATACATGCGTGGTCTGATCAATAAGTACCCGGACTATTGCCATAGTAACGAAGCTTAAACACGCGGAGTGAAACTGCTCTATACAGATTGACCTTGAACTCTGCTGTGCATGCGCACAAAATTTTAACGTTCTAGCTCACTTCTGCTGTTTACAGCAGTGCTTGGAAGGAAGGTGTGTAGCGTGTGAGCGTCGCACTGACCATGATAGAGAAAGTTGAGCAGAGAATCTACATCAAATTTTGCCAAAAGCTTAGAGATACCTGCTCAGAGGCCTACGTAAAGTTTTCAAAATGTTCTCATCGTTCTCGACACAATCAAGGAGATCTTGTGCAGCTGAAACTCGAATGTCCTTTTGGTCAGCTAAAAGCAGTTTGAGCTCAAACTTGGCAGACACGTGTCTCATACCCAAATCTTCTGTGACAATGGACTGAACTGAACCGTAACTAATCTGCACATCCTCTGAAAACTCACGGATGGGGATTCGACGATTTCACCGCACAGCTGCGATGTTTTTCTCAGTTCTGCTGGTTGCGCGTCTCGACATTTTGTCGGCCATCTTAGAAACCTTAACCACTAAGCCATGTGCCCTCACACACACACACACACACACACACACACACACACACACACACACACACACACACACACACACACATTGCGCAAGATGTTCTTAAGTAAGAGACTTCATTTCATGTTGTGCCACTTTACTCAGCTGAATGTGAGTACCAGCTGAGTATAAGCGCTGCCGTAGCCCTCCCACCCTCCTGTTATCACATCTTCGATGTCCAGCTGGCTCAATAGTTAAGAGGGCCGTGAGGTTAGATTTGCCTGCTTGAGACTACACAGGCACCTGAAGCGATAAGCGAAAGCATGGTACATGATACTTTCTCATGATCTTTTGCGAGGGACAGCTATGATCTTTCTTCATAGGGATATGTTTATTTAAGATATTAACAAACCAGGATAAGGCAAATAATGTTACCGCTATTCATTATACCTCATAAATATACATTTTGTCTCGCTGTCAGGATATCATTCGTAGATAAACGACAGAAGTTTCAGTTACTGAAAGTGCGGATTCATTCAATTAGTTACGTCTTTGTTAGAGCTCATCAGGGCTCGTTTAGCACGTCTTAAAACTACTGAAGTTTATAAAAAAAATATGCAGCCATACGGAATGATGTATGAAATATATTCTGAATATATCTCTTTATGAATAATGTACGCAAATTTATAAACATTGTAAAGAAATTTTTACGCAATGATACTCGTGAAACAGACGTGATTTATTAACAAATGCACTCAATGCATAATGGTTTAGAATAAACGTGTATACGCAAGTCCTGAAAGTTACCATATCGAGGCTGCATGAGCAGAAGCATGTGTCCTTGTTTACAGTTTACCCACAAATCTCTGCCGCTGTATTTTCGTAATTTATATACACTGGCAGCGAAAGTATTGTTATGCAAATGAAAGACTCGTTTGTTATTCCGCATATTCTTTTTTAAGATGTAAAATGTTGCTCTTTTGTCTATTGGTATGTCTACCTGCCTGTTTGTCTATCGGTCTGTTAAACTGTCTGCTTACCTATCTGTCTGTCTACATATATGTATGTATGTATATATATATATATATATATCTTTCTCTATTCCTCTCAAGGACGAATACCAGAAGCCACTCCCCAAGAGACGAAATTATTTATACTCTACTTCGTTAGATGTCTTAACGAATGGGTACAGCAAGGTTGTCTGTCTGTTTGTATGTATACAAACTGGCTTAGAAGCAGGCATGGCTGTGTGGCTACGAAGCTCGCTTAGCAGCCACATAGTTTCGAGTTCAGTTCTACTTCGCGGCACCTTGGCACGTATATTCTTCTACTATAACCCCGAATCGACCAATGCCTTGCGATTGAATTCAGTAGCCGGAGACTGTATGGAAGCCCGTCATATATATATATATATATATATATATATATATATATATATATATACATATATTCGATTAAATGGAGCCGCTTGAAACGGCCGTAATGCACTAATACATTGTCATCCTTGTTACTTATATTATTTATATAATATTATATTATTCAGAAATATCCCCTCAATATAAAAATAGGTATATTATGAATATCAACTATCATTAAGTAAGATAATGGAGATAATTAATAGATGGAAATTAATTCATTTCCATTAAAATGTTAATAAATTAATTAATATCCACTAAATATCTCCATTTTCTTACTTAATAATATACATAAATATCTATCTATCTATCTATTTATCTATCTATTTATCTATCTGTCTGTCTGTCTGTCTATCTATCTATCTATCTATCTATCTATCTATCTATCTATCTATCTATTTATCTATCTGTCTGTCTGTCTGTCTATCTATATCTGTTTCTCTTTCTTTCAATACATAATGCAAATATGTGAAGCTAAGAAAGGTAGAAATGTAAGTCAATTTGATAGATGAGCAGGCGGTTACGTGTATAGCTATCTGATAAAATAGCTGTCTAGCTGGATAGACAGCTAGCTTGACAGATTGCTTATGAAAATTACTTACCTATACATTTATATATATGTTATATATATATATATATATATATATATATATATATATATATATAACAAGTAGGAATGTTCGTTACTTTATCAAACGACCATGAAGCAGTAAACGAGAGCAGAAACAACTCTCGGAGTAAGTTACTAACTAAATTGTTGCCAGTGAAAATACCTAGGAATTTCATCGTGGCCGTCGCCGCCGCCGCCGCCATTATCACCACCACCACCGCCGCCACCACCGCCAACGCAAACAACAACAATAAATATATAACGTCGACATCGTCGTCGTCATCATCTTCACCGCCATCATCATAATCATCATTATCATCATCATCATTGTCATCATCATCATCATCATCATCATTATCATCTTTACCATCATCATCATCACCTACCCCCACCACCACCTCCACTATCATCATCATCATCAGACCATTATCTTAAAATAGTTGCGAATGCATATTAATGGCTTGCCTACCTGTTTGTTTTGAGGCTGTTGTTTTGAGAGGCAATAATAACAATAACAATAACAATAAAAATAGTAATAAAAATAAAAATAATAATAATAAAAATATTAATAATAATAATAATAATAATAATAATAATAAATAATAAATGATAATAATAATAGGAATAATAATAATAATAATAATAATAATAATAATAATAATAATAATAAATGATAATAATAATAATAAATGATAATAATAATAGTAATAATAATAAATAATAATAATAATAATAATAATAATAATAATAATAATAATAATAATAATAATATTTACTTATGCTTTGGCACGATTATTCAACCAGCTTAGCATGTGTCATATCAGTAATGAAAGAACCTCCTGGTGGTCGTCTGAAATGCTAGAAGTAGCAGCGAGAAACCTTTCAAATATCTACCTTCTTTTGATGAAGAATAATCCTTTCTACTCTAGGCATAAGGAAGGGGTTAGACGATTAGATCTACTCCAGTATGCAACTAGTACTTAATTTATCGACCCCGAAATTATTAAAGGCAACGTCGACCTAGGCGGAATTTGAACTCAGAACGTAAATTTTGATAAAGAATAATGGAAAAGATACAAGAGCAAGCGTGGCTGTGGGGTTAAGAAGTTCCTTTTGTAACAACTTAGTTTCAGGTTCAACCCCACTGCATTGTTTTCTGCACATTGTACACATTCTTAAAATGTCTAGTCGTTTGTAGCCAACTCCGTATAAAGCACTATTTCGTCCTTTTTTAGAATCGTTAGCATGGTATAACTTGAGGCGAATAAATTAAGCTAAATTAAGCATTTTATGAAGTTAGACGTTTCTTTGTAGAGAGAAAATAGTTTATAGTTTAAAAAGCTTTCTTGATTTTTTTCTCCGTTCTCTTTTCTCGGTTTTTACTTGAACCAAGAGTGAAAACCCGACGGGACCGTAAGCTGTGTTGAACAATAACATCATAGTGCAATACCCACCCTTAGGTTTCTGGTTGTCGCTCAGCAGGTATTTGTTATCTAGCCGACATCAAAGGAACAACAACAGCAATAACAACAACAATACTTTCTACTAAAGGCACAAGGTCTGAAATTTTGAGCTATGGGACTAGTCGATTACATCGACCCCCAGTGTTTCACTGGTACTTAATTTATCAACCCCAACATGATGGAACGCAAAGTCGACCACGGTGGAATTCGAACTCAATAATAATAATAATAATAATAATAATCTTTTCTCTTCTCGGCACGAGGCCCGAAGTTTTTGGGGAGGTGGCCAATCGATTAATAATAATAATAATGATAATAATAGTAGTAGTAATAGTAGAGGTGGTAGTAGCAGCAGAAGCAGCAAAAATAGCAAGTCTTTCTGTATAATAATCATAGTAACAACGATGATGATGACGACGATGATGGTGATGATGATGATGATGATGATGATGATGATGATGATGATGATGATGATGATGATGATGATGATGATGATAACCATGATGATTATAGCGATAATAGCAGTGAAGATAACGATATTTGATAGCAGCAAATAGAAATTTAAGATTGAAGGGAAACACTTATCTTTATTTCTTTACCTTGACATAACTGTTTATCAAATGTTAAGGTTTCAAATTAGGTAACAGCAACAACAACAACAACAACAAGAAGGACTACGGCAGCGGCAGCAGCAGCAGCAGAGGTAACAGTAATAGTAGCAGAAGCAGTGGTACTGTAGTAGTAGTAGTAGTAGTAGTAGTAGTAGTAGTAGTAGTAGTAGTAGTAGTAGTTGTAGTAGTAGTAGTAGTAGTAGATAAAGAGAATAGAAAGTTCCAGGTAATTGATTTTACCGTCCCAGTTGATGAATAAATTAATATGAGAGGTATAGAAAAAATAGCAAAGTACCAGGACCTGGCTTACAGAGACTAGTGGAATGTGCGGATAAAATGTATCCCAGTAGTTATAGGTACATTGGGAACTATCCCAAAAGATTTGAACAGATTTGATCGCGGAAATAGGCATAAAAGCCAGTTTAGTAAAGCTCCAGAAAGCAGTTTTATCAGGGACAGCTAAGATACTTAGGGTTCTTGGCATCTAAGGTTACTTGTTGTAGCCCGATATTAGGATTTTTTCTTTTCCAGCAGTCTAATCTGTTCTGTGTATATGAATAACAATAAGAACAACAACAACAATAATAATAATGACGATGATGATGATGATGATGATGATGATGATGATAGCGATGATAACGATGGATGATTGCAAGAACAGATATGACAGTTGAAGTGCTGTACTTATCTTTCTTTCTTTACCTTGACATAACTGTTTATCAAATCTTAAGGTTTAAAATTAGGTAACAGCAACAACAACAACAACAACAACAACAACGGCAGTAGCAGTAGCAGTAGTACTGTAGTAGATGTAATAAGGATTTCAGATTTTTGCCACAAAGGTAGCTTGCGGGAGGGGATTAAGTCGATTACGTCGACCCCAGTGCGTAACTGGTATTTATTTTATCGACCTCCGAATGGATGAAAGGCAAAGTCGACCTGGGTGGAATTTGAACTCAGAACGTAGCGACGGGCGAAATACCGCTAAGCATTTGATGACGATGATGATGACGATGGTGACAATTATGGTAATGATGATGACAACAACGACGATGATGAATGATGATTAATGATAACGATGATGATGATGTTGATGATGATGACGATGATGATGATGATGATGATGATGATGACGACGACAAGGACGATGATGACGGCGGCGACGACGATGACGACGACGCTGTTGTTGCTGCTGCTGATGACGACGATGATGAGGATGGTAATGATGATCATGATGCTGAGAATGACGACGCCGACGATAATAATAATAATAATAATAATAATAATAATAATAATAATAATAATAATAATAATAATAATGATAATAATAATAATGATAATAATAATAATGATAATAACAAGGACTGTTTACCACGGTACAAGACAACAGATATCGAGAGAGTTGCGGAGGCACAGTTAATTATGGCGACTGGTACCTACATTTGTTTATCGACATTAAAAGGTCAAAATACAAAGACAACCCCCCACCGGGTAGGCGGGTGTCATTTGTTTTTTTAAATTCAGAACGTAAAAAAAAAAAAGACAAGACAAAAAAAAAACCCACGTGATATCTAATACGTGATCTTGTTCGAGGTTCCTGCGAATTTTGCCATTCAGCAACAACATTTATGCAAGAACGATAACCGCAAATAACCTTGAACCGTTCCTGCTAACCTCAAACGTTTTCATTTACCGAGAATATTTCTTACCAAAATGTACCTTCTTCATTTTTAAGGAAGGAAATACTTGCTGTATTTCTTAAACCTTAAATAGTAATAATAATAATAATAATAATAATAATAATAATAATAATAATAATAATAATAATATTACTATAGGTATAAGGCCTGAAATTTTGTTGGAGAAGGGGTTAGTGAATAGTCGATTACGTGGTCATAAACACATCACAGTATGTTATCAAGCGAGGGCAGGGGACAAGCACAAACAATAAGATTTGCCAGGCACAGGGAAGAATATAGATGTTGCACGGATAGTAGTCGAACCAAGAAGAAAGGTCAGGCTTGGCCGAACACCGGTCACGTGGGGAGAGACGAAAAAGAGGTAGAGGCAGAGGGATAGAAGAATTAAGGAGGGGCGAGAAAAAATGATAGGGACAGAGTGAAGTGAAAGAGGAAGGAGAGTGAGCATGAAGAGAAGGCCAGGAAATGTGAGAGAGGGGGAAGGAAAGAAAAAAGAGTGGAATGGACGAGGTAAGTGTGAAAGGGCTGATAGAAAGAAGGAAAGAATGAAAGAATAGAAAGAATAATAGAATCGTACAAAGTTTATATATACATACATACATATATATATATATATATGTATAT
>NC_069004.1:2701359-2702768 GCF_001194135.2 Octopus bimaculoides | reverse complement strand
TTCTTTCAAAATCCCTATTTTGTTTTTCACACTTTAACTTGTGAAGGTTGACCTGCGTAAAATATTAGAGAAAAAACCCCAGCTGTTTCTTGCAATACATAACCAATACATACATCTAAAGCAAGGGTTCTCAACCATTAAAAAAAAATCTATGGACCCCTTTGATTACTATTTTATTCTGTTGGACCCCCATAGCCATTCGATGTTTAAAAACTAGTTTTATCGAAACTTCTTTCAAAATCCCTATTTTGTTTTTCACACTTTAACTTGTGAAGGTTGACCTGCGTAAAATATTAGAGAAAAAACCCCAGCTGTTTCTTGCAATACATAACCAATACATACATCTAAAGCAAAGGTTTTTCAGGGGCCCTTGAAATACTATTGTGGATCTCCAATTTACCATTTCGCTGCGTGGATCCGCAAAGATCTTATATGGATCCTCAGGGGGCCATATGGAACCCGGTTGATAATCACTGATCTAAACCGATGGTTCTCAATCATTTTCCACCTAAGGATCCCTTTGATTCCTATAGGTGATTGGTGAACCGCGATAGGTGAGCCGCGATGTAATTGTATAAAATGTCACCTGGACTTCGTGAAACAGGTGGGTGACCCTGAGATTTTTAACCGGACGGCGATCAATTGGAAAGAAATGGGAATAATGTGGTGTTGTTATTGTTTGTGTTGGTGGTGGTAATTGTGATGGCGTTGATGGTGATAAGGGATGTCGGGGTGGCGGTGGTGGTGGTGATGGATGTAGTGGTGATAATGACGGTGATAATGGTAGCGATAAACAGTAGAAGTGGTGGTCTGTGGCGTTGATGGTGTTGGTGGCAGTGGTGGTAGTCGTAGTGGTCATGACAGTGGTTGGTGATGGTGATGATTGTGGTGGTGGTGGTAGTGGCGATGGTGATAGTGGTGATGGTGGTGGTGGTGCTGTTGGTAGTGGTGGCGGTCGCAGTAGTTGTAGTGGTGGTAGTGGTGTTGTTGTTGGTGGTGGTAGTAGTGATAGTAGCAGTGGCAGTGGTGGTAGTGGTGGTGGTGGTGGTGGTGGAGGTGAAAGAAGTCTCTCATAAATTGCTTTCACTTCATTTTTCTTCTCCTTACACCTGTCTTTTCTTCCCCCCTTCCTGTTCCCCTCCCCTCGCCTTCTCCACCCGTCTTTCTTGTTCTTCCTTCCTTTCATCTTACCTGTTCATTATTTTTTGTGTGTGTATACATACATATATGTGTGTGTGTGTGTGAGTCTGTGAATGTATGTGTGTGTGTGTGTGTTTTGTTGTTGTTTTGTTATCTGACCTTCGTTTTTTTTTCTTCTCGCAAGGTTGACGTCTTAACAACGGGTCACTGTAAGATTGTGTGTGTGTGTGTGTGTGTGTGTGTGTGTGTGTGTGTGTGTGTGTGTGTGT
>NC_069004.1:2700237-2700927 GCF_001194135.2 Octopus bimaculoides | reverse complement strand
ACAGCCGATGTTGGTGTGTTTATGTCTCCGCAACTTAGCGGTGTGTGTGTGTATATATATATATATATATATATATATATACGACGGGCTTCTTTCAGTTTCCGTCTACCAAATCCACTCACAAGGCTTTGGTCACCCGAGGCTATAGTAGAAGACACTTGCCCAAAGCGCCACGCAGTGGGACTGAACCCAGAAGCATGTGGTGGGGAACTACACAGCCATGCCTGCGCCAATATTGTTTACGGATCTTAAAGACTAAATTTCACAGAAACAAATGGGACTTCAAAGAAACATCGTACCTCTTATAAACTTGCCCTAAATTGTCAAACACACACATACATACATAGAAACACGCATACGCGCACACACATACATAGACACAGCCATGCGCGCATACATACACGCATACACGTACACATATAGACATAGGTGCATGTGTTTATATCAATGTATGCATTATGTATGTATGGCTGGGTTATATATACATATATACATACATACATACATACATATATATATATACATACACACACATATTTATATATACAGGGTGCGATGTATGCATGTATATTTATATATACATGTATGCATGTATATATATATGGGAGAATTTACGAAAAAACAACAGACGAGGACAGGTGGTGTAAACAACAAAAGGATATATTAGTTTATATATATATAAATATATAT
>NC_069004.1:2697459-2699536 GCF_001194135.2 Octopus bimaculoides | reverse complement strand
ATATACACACAGAGACATACACTCATATATATTATGTTAAATCGTCAACCCCTACACATTTTTTCACTCCCCCCTTTTTCGTTCTCTCTCATGCCTTTCTGACGAAGAGCGTAGGCTCGAAACCTCAAAGACCTTTCCATTCTTCCCGAGCGTCAAACTAATACACCTGCTTGTTGTATCTCACTTATTTTCGTCTTTCGTTGTCTGTAAATTTGGACTAACACACACACACATGATGGCGCGTAGCTTAGTGGTTAGGGATTCGCATTCGCGATCCTAATGCGGTGTATAGTATTCTTCAGTAGAAGACACTGGCTCAAGGTGCCACGCAGTGGGACAGAACCCCAAACCATGTTGTTGGGAAGCAAGCCTCTTACCACAAAGCTATGCCTGCGCCTGTGTACACGTCGTTCTTCCACACAATTTCCATCTATCAAATTCACTCACTAGGTCCTATTTGGTCGACCAGCGGCTATATTAGCAGACACTTGCCGAAGTTGCAGCGCAGTAACGAGATTGAACCCGAATGCTCGTAATTGCAAAGCGAGCTTTTTAGCCTCACAACCCAGATTCCCCTGTCTTTAACAAATTCTCACCACTACCGCACGGACGACCTTGAGCAAAGACATTTTCTATAGTATAAAAACAAATGTAATTAAAATATTTCCACTAGCGTTTGTAGATTGACAAAGGTGATTCTGTGTTTGTTTTTATAAAACCGAACACGTTTGTTGGCTATGCTTCTCATGCTGTGTGTACGTGGCAAAAGTATGTGAATTCAAACCGGATACGGTGGCTTATATGTATTCTCTGATGACGTAAATGATTGTGAGAACGCTGCAGCGAGGTGTCTCCAAAATGATTAAGTAGTTTTATGTTATATTATTGTCAGACCTATTTTTATTTTACTCAATTTCTGTGAGAGAGCGCGCGCGTGTGTATGTAATGCGTGTATGTGTATGTATGTGTGTGCGCACGTGTGCGTGTGTAAGGTTGTATGTATGTAAGGTTATATATATGTTCTTCTCTTTCTCTTTTCCATTTAGAATAAATTTTGACCAGACAGCAAAAATCCGGGCCAGTCAAGTCTGGGGAACGTGAAGCCCAGTTGACATTGCCGTAGCCGTAGATTATTCTCCCTCCAAAGCACTGCCGTAGTAACTGCATTGCTTCTCTTACAGTACGAGCACTACGGAATTGACCCTACAGATGGAATGCTCTTATAATGTCGTTACCTGTAGCCTTCCCCTGATGGGTAAGGTCCAAAAATTCGCTGCATGGGAACCATATTCTCTGAACGAAAGAGAGAAAACTCTAGCGCTCTTCAATTGCCACCATTTTGCTCGCTCAATATGAAACTATTCGTGAAGATATCATTGGCTTATCTCTGTCATTAATGACCTTCGTTCTTGGTCATTAAAGATAGAGAGGCCAAAGAAGGGACAGATGTCGCTGAGATCAACTTTACCTTCTCCTTTCCAGGCCCGATAATATAAAACACCTGTCAAACAGGTGTTTTAACCGACAAAATAACACCTTGGGCTTATTTGGTCAGCAATCACTTTTCTGGTATTCCTTGGTATGGCTGAGTGGTTAAGAAACGCACTTCGCAACCATTTGGTTCCTGGTTCAGTCCCACTGCGCAGCACCTGGGGCAAGTGTCTTCCATTATAATACCGGACTGACCGATGTCACGTGAGGGAATTTAGTAGATGGAAACTGTGTGGAAGCCTGCCGTGTACGTGTGTGTGTGTGTGTGTGTGTGTATATATTTGTGCCTGAGTTTGTCATTCTGCCCTCCTCCACCGCTTGACGACCATCGTTGGTTTGTTTACGACCCCATAATCTAGTGGTTCGTCAAAAAAAGAAAAAAATTGTGTAAATATTGGGAGTCGGGCTTGTTCGACTAAAACCCTTTCAAAGCGGTACCCCAGCATGGCCGCAGTCCAGCGATTGAAACAAATAGAATATAAAAGATATCACGCACACGCACATCTTATTTCTTTGTGAAAAGCAAGTAATATCGTGTCTGAGCTGATGACAACTGGAATTTTCCTGCGGTTATTTAAAAGTTTTT
>NC_069004.1:2695201-2697142 GCF_001194135.2 Octopus bimaculoides | reverse complement strand
CGTCACCGCATCCTCCAGCGCCACCGTCACCCCCGTCGCCACCGCCGCCTCCACCGTCTCCACCGTCTCCACCTTCATCTCCGCCTTCGTCGCCGTCGCTACTCTTTTTTATTGCAATTGATAATTGTTGTTGTCATTTTTGTTACTTTTGTTGTTCTTCTTCTTCTCAATGTTGTTGTTGTTGTCGTTAGAACTATTGTTGTTGTCGGTATTGTTGTTTGTTGTCGTCGCCGTCGTGTTGTCTTTGTTTTTGTTGTTATACTTATCTCTTTTGCAGTCTTCTATTGCTGTTGTTGATGTTGGTCATGTTGCTGTAGCTGTCGTCGTCATTGCTTTTGTAATTTTATCTTTAATACAGTCGTGATCATTATTATTATTATTATTATTATTATTATTATTATTATAATTATTATTATTATTATTATTATTATTAATGCGGCGAGCTGGCAGAATCGTTAGCACGCCGGGCGAAGTGCTTACCTGTATTTCGTCTGTCTTTGCGTTCTGAGTTCAGATTCCACCGAGGTCGACTTTGCCTTTCATCCTTTCGGAGTCGATAAATTAAGTACCAGTTGCGTACTGGAGTCTATCTAATCGACTGGCCTCCTCCCACCAAATTTCAGGCCTTGCGCCTAGAGTAGAAAGGATTATTATTATTATTATTATTGAGAGAGCAGTGCATGCCATCAAAGTGACACTGGGGTACAATTACACGAAGCCCAATATACCCATCATGACCACCCGTCTGATAAGGGTACACCAGGCACATGGATCAGAACCACATGTGCCCAACATGGCGATCTTATATCAAGGTAAACAGCGCACGGCCTTGCAGGTGGAGCCCAGTTAGAATTTTCTTCAGGTCGAGTAGCCTATTCTACTCAAAAGGTCCCTGAATAAAGGTTGTTTAAGGATGTTGAACAAAACACCTATGTTTCCAGAGGTGAATTATTCAAACCCCAAAGAATTCCTCTCAACACATGGCTATGATGCTCCTCACTACTTCTGCTCGTGATCAGGGATGCACATATCGTCAGCCACCAAGGGACATGCTCAACTGGTTAAGGTCAAGCAACTGACAAGCAAATCTGTGGTATTGAGCAGGATATTTGCTGTGGCCCATCTTTTTATACCAAGACAAAACAACGTACCTACATGATAACACTTCCAGTCAGTTAAGATGAGAAGCCATGACAGCCAATGCCTGGTTTAAAGTTATTATTGTTGCCGTTATGGATGTTGTTGTTGTTGTTGTCAATGTTGTCCCTGTGGTTGTTGTTGTTGCTGCTGTTTTCGTATTGATGTTCTTGTTATTGTCGTCGTCGTCGTCCCCCACCCTCGTCGTCGTCCTCCTCATCGTCGTCGTTGTATCAAAAAAAGTCTTCAAGCTGTCACCAAACTGTTTGTTTAGGAAATTAAGGACAACGCAACATAATGTCGTCCTTTGTTTTTATAAACGCCGACAATATTTGATCCCCCAAAATAGCTTATTTGTGAAGCAAACTTCTTGATCACGCGGTCTTGCATGCGCCTATGAAGGTGGTGCTCTAGCAGGGCCGCAGTTCAATGACTGCTTTCGGTTGATATCTGTAGTTATCATCAGTGTATTTTGGCGATTTCAATAAGAGTTTTGACTGTTATTTCCAGCAGGCAGACATACTTAGTATGTTCTTTGATTAATTTTTAATTTTAATTCCTCAGCTATTTAATGCTTTTCTTTGGCCTGCGATCGCCTATATCATTAATTCTGTTATCATTTCTTAAAATAGTCATTCCAGATGATTACAAAATTAATATCTTAGCAAATTAATTTCCGAGAATTTATATTTGTTCTTGCGAATTGTTTGCCCCTGTATAGAGAGTATATATATGCATGTATGTATGTATGTATGTATGTATGTATATATATATATATATATATATATATATATATATATATAT
>NC_069004.1:2693376-2694883 GCF_001194135.2 Octopus bimaculoides | reverse complement strand
ATATATACACATGCATAAATATATACACCAGTACATATCCATATACACACATCTCTCTCTCGTTCTCTCTATCTATCTATTTATCTATCTATCCAGCTGTCTCTGTTGTTTTCGTTTTACAATTTTGAACAATATCTCTCTGTGTATGTATATATGCATATGTGTGTGTGTTTGTACTTGCACACACACACACACACACACAGACACATACACACACACACACACACACACACATATGCGTGTGTGTGTCCACATATACATATTTGCATGCGTGTTACCGTGTATGTGTGTGTGCTTATGTATATGTGTGCGTGTATCCTCCGACGGCCTGTGCTAAACATTTATAAAAACTGGATGAGCCGACATTAGTCTGTATCTCCTCACATTACAAGAAGCCTGAAGATAACCCAGTTTTAATGGTAAACTGAACTTAATAAAGGTAGACTTTGTGAGAGCTGTGACGACCAACGCCTTCAAGAGAAATTTAGTAAATCGCCCGTGTGGTGGGTTGCTGTCTGCAGAATTTGGACAAACCTTCAATAGATCTGGTAGAATTTCTGTCAGTGACCAGGTTACTGACACAAGACGAAATCTTTCAGCATGTTTTGTATACGATGCTGATCAGAATTTAACGAAAATTAATGTAACAATATGCGTATGTGTGTGTGTGTGTAGATATATGTATGTACATACGTATGTATGTTCGTATGTATGTATGCATGTATGCATGTATGCATGTTCGTATGTATGTATGTATGTATGTATGTATGTATGTATGTATGTATGTATGTATGTATAGGGAGAATTCACAAAAAAAAACAAGAGACGAAGACAGGTTGTATAGAAAACAATAGATGTATAAGTATAACGCTCGCGAATTGAAAAAGTCTTTAACGTTTCGAGCCTATGCTCTTCCGCAGAAAGGAACACAGAAAGAAACAAGAAGAGAAACAAAGAGAGGAAAAAAATGTGTGTAGTGGTTAGCGATCTATCATGGCGAATGTATGTATGTAGTCAATCCAAACAAGAACAAGCAAAAAAACAACACGAAGACGTGGAATAAGTACAGTGTTATTGGACGCTCAAGATATATATATATATATCCAGACAATAAGCATTTCCTTTTTTTTCTCTAATGGCATGTTTTTTGATTCTTGAGATAATCATATCTCATATAGTGCCTCTCTTAACTGCTATTTCGCGATCGTTGTGCATCCTCTAGAGCCAAAGGTAATTTAAATAAATCAAAATTTTATGTTGTATGGTATTTTCTATATCTGTCTTTCTCTCTGTATGTCTGTCTGTCTGTCAATCTACTGTCTGTCTGTCAATCTATTGTCTGTCTGTCAATCTACTGTCTGTCTGTCAATCTACTGTCTGTCTGTCAATCTACTGTCTGTCTGTATGTCTACCTACTTACCCATCAACTGTCTGTCTGTCTTATCCATCCATCCATCTATCTATATACGCACATATATGTACACATACACACACACACACATATACG
>NC_069004.1:2690412-2691099 GCF_001194135.2 Octopus bimaculoides | reverse complement strand
TATATATATATATATATGCACTCATCCTATTAGTGAAAAAAGAACTGGTTTCGTATTAATAATGTATAAGTTCTCACATGAAATAGTTTTATGGCAGTGTTTTTTATTGGCTTGCAATTTGTCCATACCTTCTTTACACCTGCTTTTCATACTGTGAACAATTGTACTCTCACTGTGCAACAATGGTCACTGAAAGTCGGCTGAAATATTACCGGAAATGAGTTATGCAGGAAGAGGAAATGAATACCTTGTTTAGCATACATGCAGAACTTCGATTCAATTATATTTCCTACATTATTTTTTGTGTCACAGGTTTTTCAGAGTATTTGAAATTAATCTGCTATTCAAATTTAATCTTTAATCGAAATTCTATATAATAGAGAGTGCCGCATATGGATTTGCCCATTATTCATTTTATCATAAAATAAAAGTGTTTTAGAATTTGGTCAATGAAAGTTTTCAGACTGACCGTTATATTCGGTGGCATGGTGTCGATCTGGCTGACTCGTTAGCACACCGGGCCGACTGCTTTACAGCATTTCGTCTATCTTTATGTTCTGAGCTCAAACTCGACCGAAGTCGATTTTGTCTTTTATCTTTTCCAGGTCAATAAGTACCAGTTGAACTCCTCACGAGTTGATGTAATCGACTTACACACACACACACACACACACACACACACACACA
>NC_069004.1:2687954-2689954 GCF_001194135.2 Octopus bimaculoides | reverse complement strand
AAAGACAAGCAAATACAACAATAAAAACTTTAGAAATATCATGAATGTTCAAAATATTTATTAAAAAAATATTTATAAATATGCATGATTTCTAAGTTGTATAAAAATATGACAATTAAAGTTAAAACATTACGATGTGTAAACGTACATTATGATATAACATATAATGGGTAAATATATACGGTATGATGAAGTTATAAATTTACATCTATTATATTAAAAACGTGTACATTAGGACAGGATTTATACATATATATATATATATATGTAAAGGAAGTAAGTTATTTTATTCCACACAGGCAGAAATATAGAAAAGTGAAAGTTGAGAAAGTACTGGAAGACTTTTAAATGACTTAGTTTTAAGAGCTTAACCAGTTTCACAGATTTTTAGGATTTTGAAGAGTTAAGCGGATGCAGAAGGATGTCAGGCTATGCAGCAACTGTCTTGCTTCTATTTTTATGGACAGAACACGGCTCCAGTCATGTTCACTCGACTGCGTCAGCCTTAACTTTCGGCGCAAAAATTACTGTCGCATGACCTTAACGCATGGGCGTCGCGTGGAACTTACAAAAACCACTAAGCCTAATCACGTGATTCTCTCTCTCTCTCTCTCTCTCTCTCTCTCTCTCTCTCTCTCTCTCTCTCTCTCTCTCTCTCTCTCTCTCTCTCTCTCTCTCTCTCTCTCTCTCCCTCTCTGTATGTATATATGTATGTATGTCTGCGTGCGTAAGTGTGCGTGTGTGGTGTGTGTGTGTGGTGTATAGTTGTCTCATGTAAGAGTGCTTTCAAAATAGTTCATGTAAGCAAAGTTGCGAGTTGGCAGAATCGTTAAAACGTTGGAAAAGCAGTTCCTTCCGGCTCTTTACGTTCTGAGTTCGAATTACGCCTAGTTCAATACGCAAACAACGAGATAAACAAATGGAAGACAGGACAAGTAACATAAAGAACGACCCTTCATCAGCTGTCGTCTGTCTATCTACTCCTCTTTTCGAGCATTGAACGACAATATGAGTCTTCGAAGACAGTTGCTCTCATAAGAACCAAAATAAGATTTGGGATCTACGGAGGGTCAAAGTTGGGAACAAATACAGGACAGCGGAGACATACAAGGAAACCGAACGAAAACAAACATGGAGGGTCATTAGACCAGAACGAGGGTAAAATAGCGAATGCTGGAGAAATATTTTCTTTGACAAGAGAAAAGAGAGTGATGGGATATGTACTGTCCTTGGGGCAGTCCTGAAAGAAAAGAAAGATGGTCACGTGAGTCATAGAAAGATGGACGATATATATAATTCATACATATATGTATGTAGCTATGTATGTATATACGCGTATATATATATGTGTGTGTGTGTGATGAGATGTATAGGAGAGAAGGGTGGAGAAGCAAAGAGAATAATAAAAGTCTATTAATAGCCAATGCTTTAAAGTATTCAATTTATTTAAGTGGCGTGATCTCAGGTTTCTTTTTCTTCCTTTTTTGCTTTATTTGTTGTTGTTTGCTTTTTTCCTAAACACTTCTTTTTCTCCGTTTATTTTAATGTCTATTAGTATATATTCTAAGACGCAGTTTATCCAAATAATTAAGACGTATGTTTACTTCGAAAACTTACGAGGTTCCGGGTTCTTTCTCAGCCTGACAACTTAGGTCAAATGACATTTTCCCAGGCCATGATTCGACTCGTAACACCCGTGTGACAGAAACTACGTTGGCGGGAAAGTATGTATTAGTCCACTGGGTGCGTTATACTTGTAATCAGAGCTGCATAATGAACGGCAGTGACCCTAAGCACTTAAAAGTGTTCGGTGTCCCCCATACATATATATAATTCAAAATATAAACAATAATAAGCCATGAAATGATGTTTTTTCAAAATGAAACAAAACAGCAAGATGGAAAATAATGTTTATTTCTGTCTACTTCCCCTTTATTTACAAGGCTGTGCTGAAAAGTTGCTGGCTTTAAGGGTGTCGCGAAAGGCCTGGCTGGAGGCCC
>NC_069004.1:2683664-2684842 GCF_001194135.2 Octopus bimaculoides | reverse complement strand
GTGTGTTCGTATGTATATGAACATATGTATGTGTGAGTGTGTGTGGTTTTATGTTTGTCTTTGTCACCCCCACACTGCTTGGCAACCGTTGTTGGTTTGTTTACTCACTGTAACAAAGCAGATCGGCCAAAAAATCCCCGACAGAACAAGTACCAAACTTAAATAGAAAACTAAGTACTGATCTCGATTTGTTCGACTAAAATTTCTTCAAGCCGGTGCCACCGCATGGCCGCAGTCCAATGACTAAAAAAAAGTAGAAATAGAAAAGAAAAATAGTCGATTAGGTTTATAAATCTTGACATAGATTCCCTTATCTAGGTTTTGCGTGGGTTTCCTCTCAAGACCGATTTCTAAAATAGATGAATTCCTTAGAGAGATGCGAAAGGAAATCGTTCCCCGTAACCATAGTGACGTAATGCAGCCATCTAAGGATGACGAGGACAGTGGAATGGGGTTAAGTGGAATTTGGCTAAATGGTATTAGGTCAAGTAATTTGGTCAACAAGAAGCAAACCACGATCCCATTTCCAACAAAGAACCCAGCATTTTCATCTTCTTCTTTGCCATTTCCGAAATTTACAAGAAAGAATTTTCTCTAAAAAATTTTCGAATATTATTTCAGTCTTTCTTCTTTTTACAGATATCTGCACTAAAGGTGGTGCTCCAGCATGGCCGCAGTCCAATGACTGAAACAAATAAAATATATATATATAATTTTTTATATGTATATAAATATATATATTATTTAAAAGAGTTCCAACTCTGTCTGTTTTTTTATGTTTTATTTATATTCGCAGAGCGAAATGCTTAGCGGTAATTCGTCTCTCTTTACGTTCTGTGTTCAAATTCCGCCGAGGTCGACTTTGCCCTTCATCTTTTCGGGGTCGATAAATTAAGTACAAGTTGCGTACTGGGGTCGATCTGATCGACTGGCCCCCTCCCCACAAATTTCAAGCCTTGTGCCTAGAGTAGAAAGGATTATATTATATGTGGAGGCGCAATGGCGCATTGGTTAGGGCAGCAGACTCGCGGTCGTAGGATCGTGGTTTCGATTCCCAGACCGGGCGTTGTCAGTGTTTATTGAGCGAAAACACCTAAAGCGCCACGAGGCTCCGGCAGGAGGTGGTGGCGAACCTTGCTGTACTCTGTCACCACAACTTTCTCCCATTCTTTCTTCCT
>NC_069004.1:2681267-2682743 GCF_001194135.2 Octopus bimaculoides | reverse complement strand
CACACACACACACACACACACACACACACACACACACACACACACTAACACACACACGCATGCATGCATAAGTACATCCATTTACTGACAAGTCACACAAACATATGTATGTATGTATTATATACATGCATATGTACGTATACATCTGTATATACACATATATACATATATACACATATAAGCATATATACACATATACATATATACACGCGCTCACACACACTCACATATGTATACACGCATATGAATGCATACCTAAATATACATACATATATATGCATGTATATATACATATAAGCACATATACGCATACATTTATAGTCTTATAGATATATGCACATATCTATCTATCTATCTATCTATCTATCTATCTATCTATCTATCTATCTATCTATCTATCTATCTATATCTATCTATTTCTCTCTGCCTCTTTCTCTTTCTCTCTCTATATATACATACATCATATATATGCTTTTGTTTCTATCTATCTATCTATCTATCTATCTATCTACCTATCTATCTATCTACCTATCTATCTATCTACCTATCTACCTATCTACCTGCACATATGCATTCTTATATACACGTGTATGTATATTTATATATGTTTACATGCACACATAAAGTCACACACACACACTCTCTCTCTCTCTCACTCACACAAGTGCGTATGCACTCTCGTACACACACATACTCTTTCCTTTATTTATTTGGCTTAAAGAAAAACAAACGCAAACTTGCTGAACACGTAAGTATGTTAAGAATATGAGGCGTTTGTTACGATTGTATTATTGGTAGTCACTTTCTGAACAGCCTTATAGTTCACCAGCTGTTCTATAGGCACGACTCTAAGGTAAACATCACCTCTCTGAAGAACATCTCAAATACCAAACGATTCTCAATATAATACTCTGTGACCAGTCAGACAATGTCAAGCACCGAGATGTAATTGCTACCACATAGAAATAAACATTCCTCTTAAAATGCAAATGCTTTTCAATAGGCGTAATATATAAAGGCTCTAAGCTGGCCAAATTAAAAGTTGAAAATGCACTGAGGATTGTTAAAATATTTTTTATTAATATATTTAAAGTTTTAACTGGTTTCACAGTTTACACTAATTTTCAAACACTTCAAATAGAAAGACATGGCTTATGCCGCAGCTGTCTAGCTTCTGACTAGTGTTTGAAGCTTGCCCTATTTTTATAGGGAGTTCATGGCTCAATTTAGTATATATTTTGAATAGGATTTTATTGTTATTTGATAGGACTTGATCCTATTCAAAACATATACTATTTCCATTGGAAGTTTTTGAAAATCAGTGCAAACTGTGAAACCGGTAAACGCTTTTAATATGTTAATAAGAAATATTTAACTATTCTCAGTGCATTTTCAACTTCTATTTTTCCTATCTTTCTACCCGTGTGGAATAAAATAACTTAGTTTTCTTTCTCTCTCTCTCTCTCTCTCTCATAT
>NC_069004.1:2675950-2680919 GCF_001194135.2 Octopus bimaculoides | reverse complement strand
TATATATATATCGGAAACGATGGCGAGGAAATGTCTACTTGGGAGGTGTGCAGATAGCAGATTTCGTGGCACTACTTCAAAACAATAAGTTCTTTTCTAGAAACCCACTAATTCTCACATTGTGAAGCTGAGCTGTGATTTTTCGATGACGCGTGGGAAACAAGCGTTTTAATATTAACAAGAAACAAAATTCTGGTTTCACTTCAGTAGAATCCATTTATAGGCAGACGATAATTCTGTGCCTTTGAGAGGCTTAAGTGCAAGTCCTGTGATTCTATATTAAGAACTATTTTGAATACTAATTTATCTGTCGTGGCTGTGTAATAAGAATTTTACTTCCTAACCAGATAGTTCAGAGTTCAATGCCACTGCGTGGTATCTTGTGCAAGTGTCTTCTACCATAGCCCCGGGCTGACCAAAGCCTTTTGCGTGGATTTGGTGGAGTGAAACTGAAAGAAGCCCATGGTATATATATATATATATATATAAAAGTATATATGCATACGTGTGTGTGTGTGTGTGTGTGTGTGTGTGTGTGTGTGTGTATGTATGTATGTATGTATGTATACATATACATTTATATCCTGGGTCCCCGAAAGAAGTTTGCCAAGTTGGAACAAGTCTATAACGAAAAGACGTCCACAAAATGCGAACATAGAAATATGCTCACGGAAGAATTAAAATACATTTTTTAGTTTATTTTTTTTCTCGTAAAACTTTCGACTCATTTTTTATAGCGAAATAATACTTTCGGTCATTGATGTCATTGTTGAGCCAAATATTTCTAATCATAGGTCAAGGTTTGATCAACTGATTGATCTTGGCTAAGCCGCTTGTAGTACATCAATCGGAAGCTGGAGATCGATTTTGTGTTAATCTCAAGGATGGTGGATGATAGAATCCATAAAATACTGGTCAAAATGGCCGGCAGCAATTAGTCCAACGCTATTTATACATTCTGAATATAAAAATATAAATCCGATCAAGGTCATCTTGGCCTTTCATCTATAAAAATCGATAAAGTGAGTGAATAAGTAAGAAGTGAAGTTTTATTTTGTATTTTTCATTTGCTCGCTCACAATCCGTGTTTTTTGTAGGAGTTTTAACAGTGGGTTTTTTAGCGCCTGTGGCGTCTTCTTTCAGCATGTTGGAGAAGGTTATTTCCTGATCCCTTTAATTTAATTATATAATTATATATATAATCATTAATTTTAGTATATAATTTGTATATATTTATTTTATTATAAATGAAAAACAACACCATAGAGGAATCGACGTAAGCTTAATTAATAAACCGCGATGGGTGAACCGTGATAGATGAACCGCGATATGAGAGGGATTACTGTATTGCTAATGTAATATTCTTTTTTTTATTACTGGCTTTGCGATGTTTGTTCCTAATATTTATGATCTAAGTTCAAATTTCTGCTGAGGTCTATGAAACAAGTACCAACTTAGCACAGGGCCACCAATTTAGCACTGGCCCACTTCCCCAAAACAGTCCTTGTGCCTCTAATAAAAACACTTAAGGGTCTACTAAAGTCAAATTTAGTTTTTATTCTTCTGAGGATTAAATGCCACGGATGGAGTGGTGGCGGTGTGTAGTGACTTGCGGGATTACTGTAGATTAACTCGCCTACCCAAATTTCCAAATTGATGACCTCGTGTCTTTAATTAGAAATTAATATTTACTAATCCTCAACAGATTAATGAATAGCAAATTCATTTAAAAGTACAGTAAGATGTCACAGACGTAAATTAGTGAGTTGAGTTTTCGATAATTAATTGAAATTATTCATGTAATTAACGAGGGTGCGTGGCTTATTGGTTAGGGACCAGGGTGTGCACTGTGTTCTTGAGCAAGACACTTCATCTCACGTTGTTCTGCGATCACTTCGGCACCTGAAGTGTGGTGCACCGCGCACCTGTTCAAGCAATGTAAATTTGATGGAGAAAAAATAAATTGGTACTCCGTCGGTAACGACGATGAATGTTCCAGTTGTTCCGATTAACAGAACAGTCGTCTCGTGAAATTAACGTGCAAGTGGTTGAGTACTCCATAAACATGCGTACCCTTAAAGTAGTTCTTTGGGAGATTCAGCCCCTTTCGAGAGTGTACCCATTACTGTACAATATCTCCATTACACCTACATTCTTTTGCCTGTCAACCATACAAGGGGTCGTGTTCGACGCAGCGCCGACCGCCGCAAAAGAGAGTACATCCACTGACAGCTTTTCGGTGCGTTCAAAAATCACATACCCCCACCTTCAATTTTCCATGACAGGTTAAGGCCTGGAATCCTCCAGACGGACGCATAACATGTCGCTTAGTCGAATTAGCCCATTATTTACTCCACAATTTTTTTTGCCGCCAATGCTACATTTTCCTGTATCACGTTTCAACATAACTGTAATATATATATATATATATATATATATATATATATATATATATATATATACAAACTATGCCATTTTAAATCCCGAGCAACGCCGGGTATCTCTGCTAGTATGCGATTTTTTTTTCTTGGTTATATATTTTGCTTGAAAATTTCGAAGATTGTGTATTATGACGTACCGATTCCTGTTATAAACGAACAATGATTTTCAAGTAGTTTATTTGGAGAAACGATAAAGAAAACAATTTATTCAATTTATTTATTAATTTATTGAACTCGGATATGTAACACGAAGATATATGTAAGGTAATTAAAAATAAGGAAGGTTTGTGTTTTATTTTCTTCTTCCCACGCCACTGAAAAAGGTGACCTTGAATATTTCTCTCCCAAGTACAAATAGACTGTGTGATGTTAAGAAAAACATAAAGACGAGCAGATTGGAAGGAGAAAGAAAGAAGCTAAAAATAGCAACTGATTAACTAAAACCTTCACTCAGTAAAGCAATTAATTATGCTATACACCTACGAATGCCGTTTCTTCCACCACTTGAAACTACATATTTCGGCGGTGGATGAACTCATTCTACAAAAACCTTCATTTACTACAACAACCGATTCTGTTGTTCGCAATGTAAATATGTTATTTTCCACTTAACTATTGGTTGATACTCTCTCTTTTACTCTTTTAATTGTTTCAGTCGGCCCGGGGCTATAGTAGAAGACACTTGCCCAAGGTACCACGCAGTGGGACTGAACCCAGAACCACGTGGTTGGTAAGCAAGCTACTTTATTTCATAAATATTTGCCATAAAGGCATTACAAAGAGGGGACGAACAAGGACAGACAAACATAAAAGGGGTGAAGTAGCCCTTTTAAGGTAGGCAAGCTACTTACCACACAGTCACTCCTGTGCCTATATATAGCAATTGTGAAATTATAAAAAATAGTCATTAAACCATTATATTCATCCATATTTGTTTCGCTTGGTATGCTTGGGGGAGGGTCTTGGGGTTAAAGTCCTCATGCATCTCCTCGAAAGGGTTCCGCCTAATATTAATACCACAACTAACTACTAAGACAATCGTGGAGGTGCAATGGTCCAGTGGTTAGGACAGCGGTCGTGGGATCGCAGTTTCGATTCGCAGACCGAGCGATTATTATTATTATTATTATTAGTAGTAGTAGTAGTAGTAGTAGTAGTAGTAGTAGTAGTAGTAGTGACGGTGGTAGTGATCGCATTAATGCAACTAGCTAAGCATAAACTGCTTACGTGTCAAAGCAGCACTGACTGACCGCCAACATGGGCTTCTACACACACACGCACACACACACACACACACACACACACACACACGCACACATAATAACAATGTATAAGTATATATGTGTTTATGTCTGTGTCTCTGTGTGTGTGTGTGTGTGTATACACACGCGCGCGCGCACATACACACATTATGTGCATTCTGTGTCAAATTGAATGCAATGTCAATCATTTAGCAAATTATGTCATTGAAATTGGTTGACATTGCGTGTCACCTGACAAAATTTGACGTAAGTACGGTAATGTAGTCCCTGATTATCTCACATAAATTAACATAAATTACAACACATCTATACAATTTTTAATAGCAAAAAGTTAGAACGAGGATTTGTTTGTTTTTTTGTATCACTCGGCATAAACAAATGATGGTGGCGCGCGAGGACATCGGTGGGAATGTTGTTGCTGTTGGCGGCGTTAATTGTGGGGTAGTCATGGTGGTGACAGTAATACTAGCTGACTTTGTGGCATATATATATATATATATATATATATATATATATATATATATATATGCACACACACACACATACATATAGGTGCAGGTGTGGTTGTTAGGGCACCTTGGACAAGTATCTTCTACTATACACTTAGGTCGACCGCTAAATCCACAAGTTTTTTTTAAAATTCTTTTTCTAAGAGCGTAGGCTCGAAACGTAAAAGACTTCTTTTACTTTCCCGAGCGTCAAACTAATACACCTGCTTGTTGTTCATACACCTGCCTTCGTCTTTTGTCAGATGACAACTTGAATGTTGCCTTGTTTGGTGACAACTTGTCAAGTACCAACTCGTCAAGTAACAATTTGCCAAGTGATAACTTGTCGGGTGTCAGCTTCACTGCGGACTTGTCAGATAACAGCTTCAATGTGGCGCTGGTCAGATGACAAATTCTTGGATGAGAACTCGAATGTTGTCTGGTCAGGTGACAACTTCTCAGATGTCTTGTCAGATGTTATGTCAGATGACTTGTCAAATGACAACTTCAACGAGGCTTTATCTAGTAACAATCAATATTTGATGTAGCCATCGTATACTGAAGGCGTTCCCTTGATCCGGTTTGGATACACCAAGTCTAGAAGCGACATTTTTGAATATCATTTCTCCTCAATTTAGGATGACTCGGAATTAAACAAACAAACAACCAACAACAGCAGCAGCAGCAGCAGCAGCAGCGCTACTGTTCTAAATATAAAAGAAATCTTGAACTATTTTCCAGTTGTCATTCAAGTTACAAGATCTATAGACGTGAATTC
>NC_069004.1:2670573-2674511 GCF_001194135.2 Octopus bimaculoides | reverse complement strand
AGCGGTTCGGCAAGAGAAACCGATAGAATAAGTAGTAGGCTTACAAAGAATAAGTCCTGGGATCGATTTGCTCGACTAAAGGCGGTGCTCTAACATGGCCGCAATCAAATAACTGAAACAAATAAAAGAATATATATATATATATATATATATATATATATATATATATACGCATGGTGAATTCTGGAAATTTTGAGACTTGTATTTCAAAGAAGTTCAAAACTTTAATCCCCCTCAAAATAGGATCCTCTGACTTCATTACACTTGTTGTAGTGCTCCCTCCACTTGTTGAAGGCCCCATGGAAGTCCTTCAAAGCAAAAGTTTCCAGGACCCTTGACACGGCCTCTTTCATCTTGTTCTTCAATAGACTCATTTTACCTATTAAACATATTCCTGGCAAATGGTACGTACATATTGATTGCTGGCTCTAGTTTCTATAAAAAAAAATTTGTATACGTAACATTAAAATGTGATTGAATAGCATTTCTAAAAGAAGTGGGTCATAGTATTAAATTATAAAGTTTTAATACATTTTGTTGTACATTATGGTTGCGTAATGAAATACGATGTCCCAACTAGCAATTAATATTTTCGTACGAGTTGCCAGAAGAGAAAGGAAAATGAAAGAGAAATGATAGCAGCACAGAATGAGAGACAGAGAGAGAAATGCTAGTGGCAGAGGAGGGGATTGGTGGGGAGAAAAGGAGAGTGACACCCAAAAGGGAAAACCTAAGAACAATGGTGCAATATCCAAAAAGTGTAGAGATAGAGAAGAGAAATGTTAAGATGAAGAGCATTATAAGAGTGAAATTAGCGGCCAAAGAGTGAAACGAAGGTTTTAAGGCTGTTTTGTTGGAAAAGGAAAGAGAGGAACCGAAGGATTTGTTTGGCGAAAGAATAGAGATGACAGGAATATACATTGGCTACGACGAATTGCCGCCGGGGATGGCCTTCGAAGAGTTAATACAGTATATGTTATAATCAGTATATGTTATAATCATCAGCTTCCTCGTGGATTTGGTTTGGCTGGCCTCTTGTAGCAGCAGAAGACATCTGCTCTGTTCATACAAGTTAACTTTAAAAAAGTCTTTGTTGACCGTCTGACCAGAGGAAACCCAGTAGACGTAGATGAAGCCCTTGCAAACGAAAAAGGGGACTATCATCAGCTTCCTGGTGGACTTATTTTGACTGGCCCCTTGTAGCAGCAGAAGACATCTGCTCTGTTCATACAAGTTAATCCTCGACCAGTCTCAAGTATTTTTTAAGTCTCTGTAGAGCTTTGGCCCAGTTAAACACAAAACCTTTTGGTATACCGAGCTTCTAAATCGTCTTCACTTAGCGATCGCATTCTGCAAACTAGTCAGCTGTAACAAGCGGTGTTTAGTAGGTTGTGTTCAAAGTGTTGTTACAACTGTCTGCTTCAGTCTAGAATAAAAGAAAAGTTAGCAGATCAGGCTATAAATAAATGCTTAGTAATGGCATACTAAAACTACAATAATCTAGTACAGTTATAAGTGTCGCTCCTAAAAAACAATTTTTTAAATTTTAGAATGCACCACGTGAGTATATGAACAGAAACGCGTCCGCACACGTATATATACATAGGTTCATACGAAAAACGTACATCCGCTCATACACACACATACCTATATACGTGTGTGTGTGTGTGTATATATATATATATATATATATATATATATATATATATATATTACTCTTTTACTTGTTTCATTCATTTGACTGCGGCCATGTTGAAGCACCGCCTTTAGTCGAGCAAATCGACCCCAGGACGTATTCTTTGTAAGCCTAGTACTTATTCTATCGGTCTCTTTTACCGAACTGCTAAGTTACGGGGACATAAAGACACCAACGTCGGTTGTCAAGCAATGTTGGGTGGGACAAGCAGACACACAAACATATACACACACACATACATATACATACATATACGACGGGCTTCCAGTTTCCGTCTACCAAATCCACTCACAAGGCTTTGGTCGGCCCGAGGCTATAGTAGAAGGCACTTGCCCAAGGTGCCACGCAGTGGGACTGAACCCCGGGACCATGTTACCTATTTGCTTCATATTTATATATATATTATATATATTTATGTTTCTATATACGCAGGCACGCACACAGACGCACGTACACACACTCACACACACACACACACACACACGCGTGCGCATATATACATGATATGTTGGCCACGTGTGTATGTTTTCCAAAGAGACCTGCTGTGCCACTGTGTAGATAAGATCACTGGGAAACATGCATCCAGCCTCGTTATGGAAACAAACGGCTCCTGTTCAGTACACAGCTTGTGTTTAAGCCGAGAAGCTGAATATCTCTTTATTAATCGTATATATGCAGATTTTATTCTTTTTGCCCCTTATATTTGTTTCAGTCACTTGACTGCAGCCATGCTGGAGCACCGCCTTTAGTCGAACAAGTAAGCCTAGTACTTATTCTTTCGGTCATTGGTGCCGAACCGCTAGATAACGGCGATATAAACACACCAACATCGGTTGTCAAGCGATGATAGGGGACAAACATACACACACGCATACATATATATATATATACGACGGGCTTCTTTCAGTTTCCGTCTACCAAACCCATTTTAAGTCGCAATATATGGATTCAACTAATCCGATGGTACACATATATACTCATACGACTATCATATATATACATATATACATATATGACGTAGGCATCATATTATATATATATATAAGACGTAGGCGTCATATTATATATATATATATATATATATATATATATACACGTATGTGGTAGGCGTACTACATCGGAAATTTTGGGAAGGGGGGTGGAGTCTAATGACAAGAAAAAAGGCATTGAGACGAAAATGAAGAGAGAAGCGAAGAAATGTCGAAAGAAACTCCATATAAATCACACTCGCACAATTGACTATAATGTCGCATTATTTACTCAGTGTTAACAGCTCCTTGTAAGGTAAATATGACAGAAGGTGTTACCCTTAGCAGCCTGAGTCAGATGAATAAGAGGAAGTCAGGGTGCGGTAAATCAGTATCTGCTCATATATATATGTGACGTCAGGGTAGCTCTGGCATTCCCAACCTCAATTTCGCCGCGCTCTTTGTACACGAAAATAACGAAAAATGTAACAACAACAACAACAATAATTATAATGATTAGAAAATTACTATTTTTAAATCTCAACGTGAGATATTCAGCAACAGTACTTCTGTAGTAAGGAGAGAAGGGTTGTGGAAAGCATAAATGTCCACAGCCCTTCTCTCCACAGATATTGTTTTGAGCTGAGTGGGGGTGCTAGATTCCCTTGTTCGAAAATGTAGGGACACAAATCGTGTCGTATAGCCAACTGCAGACGATATCT
This sequence comes from Octopus bimaculoides, assembly GCF_001194135.2. Taxonomy (NCBI): domain Eukaryota; kingdom Metazoa; phylum Mollusca; class Cephalopoda; order Octopoda; family Octopodidae; genus Octopus; species Octopus bimaculoides. Next base: position 2,671,125 of record NC_069004.1, on the reverse strand, counting down.
CCTGGGCGAAGGGTGGGGTGGCTAAATTACAGCAACATTCGTCCTAAACCAGGACTGCCATGTTATGTTGGCAAACAATCTTGACAACAACAACAACAACAATAATAATAATAATGATGGTTTCAAATTTTGCCATAAAGGCAGCCATTTTGTAAAGAGTCGCAAGATATTCCGCTGAGCTTTTTGTCGTTCGTTTTTACCATTCTGCTCAAATAATAGCGGCTTCCTATTTCGGTCGAAGGATGGGAATATTAAAAGGTGGATACTTCGATTAGATTCATCCCTATGCTGGTTGTTGACATTTATTGAAAAAATAATTCACTCACTTGTCATGTGACCTGAAATTATAATTAATAGCTTCATTAGTATAATTTGTTTGACTTTTCGGTTTCGAATATTTTCGTTATCTCTTATCTAATACGACTTCCTTTTTTGGGACTTCCCCGGCAACTATTACATCAGCCAGTCTCCCATACATACATACATACATACATACATACATACATACATACATACATACACGTTTGTGTGTATATATATATATATATATAT
>NC_069004.1:2669702-2670107 GCF_001194135.2 Octopus bimaculoides | reverse complement strand
TATATATATATCGCTAGTACATGTGTTTGGATGTGTGTATGTATGTACGTATGAGTGTGTATATATATATAGACATATGCACACATACATACACACTCCCTGTTGACACATAAACTAGATGGAGAGTGTATATAAATAGAATTACTGGAAATAGAAATTAGAATGGGGTGAGGAGCGGGGCGAAAAAAAAACATAACATAAAGAAAAACAAACCAACGGCTGACTGTAAAATGCAAGCAAGGATGGGCTTGACAAACTAACCTTAATATTAGTGAAACCAAAGAAAGCAACCGAAAAATCAGCACAAGGTTACGTAGTATATTTTTGGGGGTTTACACCTCTCGCCCCCACTCTCATGTGTGTGTGTGTGTATGTATGTATGTATATATATATATATATATATAT
>NC_069004.1:2666744-2668728 GCF_001194135.2 Octopus bimaculoides | reverse complement strand
GGGGTCGATTTATTTGACTTAGCCTTTCAACGAGGCACCTCAACGTGGGCCGCATTCTAATGAATGAAACAGGTAAAAATAATATAAAAAATGATGTTAGAAATATATATATTCTTTTCTACTCTAGGTACAAGGCTCGAAATTTTTAGTAGGAAGGGAGCCAGTCGATTAGATCGACGCCAGTACGTAACTGGTACTTAATTTATCGAAAAGATGAATGGCAAAGTCGACCTCGGCAGAATTTGAAACCAGAACATAAAGACAGACGAAATACCGCTAAGCATTTCGCCCGGCATGCTTACCATTCTGCCAGCTCGCCGCCTTGATAATAATAATTATTAAAAAATATATAGTGTTATCCAGTGCGCCTCACACACTTGGTGACTCCACGTAAGAGACGTTTGTAATAGTCTGACCGAACCTTTTTGTACTCAGTGGGTCGACCTATATATGATCTGATAGGGAAGTTGATCGCGTCATGTGACCAGTACATTCAGCGTTGTGTAATACAAGGAAGCCCTTTCTAATAATGCCGGCGCCATAACAGTCGCACTACAAAAGGTCGCTGTCCACACCCCTGCGAATATATGCTATGTATATGTTTGCGTATACACGTTTTTGTACGTATGTAAGCATGTGTATATACGCATGCGCGCGTGAGCAGGTGTATGTAAATAAATAGATAAATAAATAAATAAATATATATATATATTTCTTTATTGCCCACGGGGGGCTAAACATAGAGGGGACAAACAGGGATAGACAAGGGGATTAAGTCGATTACATCGATCCCCAGTGCATAACCGGTACTTATTCAATCGACCCCGAAAGGATGAAAGGCAAAGTCGAGCTCGGTGGAATTTGAACTCAGAACGTAACGGCAGACGTTATATAAACAACCAAAACCACACATACACATACGCACATACAAGTGCTATTATTACACACACACACAGACCTGCGCGCACGCACATACCCACACATACACACACATACCTCCTCTTGCGTTCTCCTGTCTTAGAAAGGACTTTTTCTTCACCCATTCCCTTCCGGTCACGGTAGACGGAAACTGAAAGTATTCTGTCGTCTCTGCTTGCGTGTCTGTTGGTCTCTCTTTTTACACACACATACGCACGCACGCACACACACACACATACATACACACACATACATGTATACAAGGAAGTGCTGAAAAGTTCCTGACTATAAATGTGTCACGAAAGCCTGGCTGAAGGCCCAAACTTCTGAAATCTTTTACAGGGCTTAGAAAAACTGAACGACTGCCGGAATAATTATGTAAATCAGAGAAAAATATGTTGATTAAAATCATAATTAACTGATCCTGCTGTATTTTCTTTTACCCAAAGCCAGGAACTTTTCAGCAACCACACGTATATTTAGGTGCGTCAGCTTCAGGTCATGGGCTTGATTTTTAGCGGTTCACAAAAATGGAAGTCGGGATCCCAGAGAGAAAAATGAAGAGGAAAGAACAAACGTGTCTGCGAGAAAGACCAATGCCCGAATATATTCTGCAGAATGGAAGCGATGAGAATAAAATGGGCGGGAAAAAGGAGAAGAGAAAGAGAAAGAAGGTAAGGAAATGGTGGTGCGAGGGAGAGAAGAAGGAGGAGGAGAAGGAGGAGAAGGAAGCAGTGGAGATGGAGAAGAAGGGGATAGAGAAGTAGATGGAGAAGATGGAAAAGGAGGAAAAGGAGGAGGGGAAAGAGAGGAGGAGGAAAAAAGGGGAGGGAAAGAAGATTGATGATTGTGATGATGACAACCACGAGACCATAATGATGATGATGATGTTCATCATTCTTTTTCACCCCTTCTCCCCTCCCCCTCCTCCTCCATTTTCTCCACCTCATTCTCTACCTCCATTTATCATCACGAGACGGTGATAATGATGGTGATGATGCAATAGAATAAGTAAAGTACATACGAGAGATAGAGATGGATAGAGAGGTAGAGAGAGAGAGAGAGA
>NC_069004.1:2666018-2666486 GCF_001194135.2 Octopus bimaculoides | reverse complement strand
AGAACATAAATGCGAGTCAGATTAGTGTGAAAACATTAGAAAATAATCCTCTCTCTCTCACACACACACACACACACACACACACACACACACATACAAACACACACACACACACGGAAGAACACAAAAATCAACATAAGCATGAGTTTGACCGTTGTTACAGAGAGAAAGAGAGAGAGAGAGAGAGAGAGAGAGAGAGAGAAAAAGTTGTCAAGTAGAGAAAAGTACCAAAGAAGAAGACAAAAATACAATAAACAATAAAAAAATTATACATATGTATGTATATTTATATACACACACACACATATGATACATGTGTGTGTATGTGCGTGTATATGTGCGTGTGTGTGTGTGTGTAACATGCTTCAATCCTAACCACTTATAAATGAAGAGAAACAGACGATAGGTTTGACAGCAGTAAATTCTTAATATATAAACAGTAAATTCTTAATATATATATATATATAT
>NC_069004.1:2663075-2665571 GCF_001194135.2 Octopus bimaculoides | reverse complement strand
ATGTCATTATTCAGTTTATTTCAAGATTTCTTGCCAATAGATAAAGAACCGGTTTCTAACCTAGATCCAAGGTTCCTTCAATGGAATTTCAACATCAGCAACAGGGTATTTTTGTATGTATGTATGTATGTATGTATGTATGTATGTATGTGCTACAATCCACAACCTTGCGTCTCAATAAACCACTGCTGCCCCTGAAAGTTGTCTTGTATATTTATTACGGATTGCTTGAAAGTAACTTTCTTCCTACACCTCGATCCCTCGTTCAGTTTTTCTAAGCCCTGTAAAAGAACTCAGAAGGTTGGGACTCCAGCAAGGCCGTTTGCGATAGTATTAAAGTCAGGGACTTTTCAGCACCTTCACGTATGTATATAAGGGAGAAGCAAGTGGTATACGCCTATTGACGTATGTTAATAGTTATGTATAACGAGTGCTTAGATCAGTTTACCACTAAAATTCCGGTTTGTAGTGCGAATGAGTACGAAATTCTGAAATTGCCAATCCAAGGCGGCTGACAGTCGAACTCATCCAGCGTGTATAAATAGATCAAAAATGGAAGACGGACAAACAAAGCATTTGACGTTATTCGTAGATATTTACTTCGGACCAATGCCTTGTGAGGAAATTTTGAAGATGGAAATTTAGTGGAAGTTCCCCCCGCCATATATATATATTTATATATAAAAACATATATACATATAAACATACGTGGCGAACAAAAGTGTGGAGTGGAGTGAAAGCGTTTGAAGAGTCCAGGATAACGCATGTAAGACTCTAAGATCTAAGGAAGAGTGTTACGATCGAGAAGGTGAATGACAATGACCTTTTTTTGTGCTCAGTTTATGACAGACCATACCTTTCTTTTGCTGGGCTCAAATCTCATTTGCGAACCCATGGAAAACGAACCACCCACCAACTATTCTGCCTATATGTAATGTATGCCAGAAGGTTTGCAGATCTAACGGAGACCTCAAAAGACATTTTAAGATCCACAAAGATTAGAACTTATCTGCAGCTCTTGGTGGTACAAATCAGATATGCAATCTATGTGAGTGTCTTTTTAGCTACACAGCCATGTCTGCGGCCGCCTATAAAGATAAAACAAAGAACTCTTTTAAAAGAATCGCAAAATACCCTAAACATAATTAAGAGGTCTACGTCGTCTACAACCTGAAAACGAGACAGAAACGAAAGTCACCAGACAAGCAGACGACACTGGTGCATGCTGGGAAGTACGGACATTAAAAAAAAAACAAATAAGACAAAAGGAGTTAAGAAACCAACGGTAAATATTGTAACAAATAAGCTAAAATCGTGTTAATAAGCCCGGTCAATGGCTTTGGAGTGCAATCATCTAATATAATGAGTTACTTTGCGGTTTCTATTGGTTACATTTTAGCTTATATGCCATGTGTGTGTGTGTGTGAACGTGTGCATGTATGTGTAACTGTGAACGAGGTCTTTGACATCATTGTTATTTGTGAGACAATCCACTTCTCCTCTTAGTTCCGTTTTTGCTTTGTTTCGTTTTCAAGTGACCCTTGATTGGACTTGCGTATTTTAGTTTTTTGTTGCTGCTTTGTATTTTGTACTTTTAAGTGGTTTTTGTTTGTTTATTGTAATTGCTTGTTGTGTGTGTGTGAGTGTGAGTGTGTGTGTGTGCATGTGGGTGTGTACGCGTGCGAGTGTAAGAGAGACTATGCTAATGAGAGTGAATAAAAAAGAAAAAGGGCAGAAGGTGGGGGAACCAGATGGTAGAAATAGTTATATTTTGGTAAGTGACTTTATCACGAAATTCTTTTCTGCTCTAGGCACAAGGCCCGAAATGTTTGGGGAGGAAGCCAGACCATAAGATCGACCCCAGTACGCAACTGGTACTTAATTTATCGATACCCTAAGGATGAAAGGCAAATTCGACCTCGGTGGAATTCGAACTCAGAACGTAAAGACAGACAGTATTTCGCCCGGCGTGCTAACGATTCTGCCAGGTTCAGACAAGGACCTTGTCCCAAGAGTATAAAAGAATAATTGTCGTCTTAATCACCAACAATCTTCGCATCTGACTGGCTCGATCCTGTTATCTTGATGTTCACCTTGGAGATCTCTGCGAGGGACTAGTTAAGTATCCCAAATACTTGGTACACACACCGAGGGTTACAGGAAAGTTTTAGGTATGCGATCATTGTCAATGCTAACAACTGTGTCTTCCATTATCATCCAAAACTTGCCGAAATATTTCTTTGTTACTCAAGTTTTAATCACTAAAATCACATGCGGCATTTTTTATGAATTTCCCAGATACCCAAATCTTTAGTTATAGGTCATAAAGTGGTGATAGAGAGGTCATTGATCTCCACTGTGCTTTGGCAGGTAAGTAACCTTTCCTTGATTGGTTGCTAAATACAAACACAAATATATGTATTTATTTTTATACTTATTTACATACCTATACATATGTGAATGTTTTTATGTATGTATGATCGTATATATATATAC
>NC_069004.1:2659285-2661165 GCF_001194135.2 Octopus bimaculoides | reverse complement strand
ATATATATATATATATATATATATATATATATATACATATATATGTGTATATATTAATTCAAGTCATAATATTTGGATTCAACTAATACGGTGTTACTCATATAAAAAGGTCCTCAATGTATCATTCTACAAATTATATTGAGTATATAGTACGATACAGAAAAAGAAAACAGAGGCAAACTTCTTACCACACGGCCACACCTGCGCCTGAATATATATATATATGCGTGTGTGTGTGTATACATGTACAGACAGACATAAATGCAAACTTTAATTCTTCAGAGGTGAATGACCTGTTCAGTATTCCATGATTTTGTCATCATCTCTCGAAATCACTGAGAAATACTTTTGTACACACGTATACAGGCATACATACGTACATACATACATGCATGCATACATACTTACATACATACATACGTGATTGCACAGTATATACATTCATTAATGTATACTTACATACACACATATATACACATACCATATGTAAATATATTTTCGTTCATAAACTGTTATAACACGCAACAAAATTTCGCTTAAATGTAATAGGCAAGAAAATTATATTTATAAAATCTAATATTTACATTCATCAGGGTTGAGGAAACCACCGCCCGCAGGCTGGTATACTCGTATGTACAAAATATAGTAAACTTTCAATTATAAAATTCATTCAATGTTCGTCTGCCTCTTTGCAACATAAGTCGTGTTTCCATTACGACTTCAAACGGTCAGACTCGAACAGAAAATCGTGCGGTAATTACCATTTGAATGGAAATTTTGTTTTCACTATGAAACACATATTGATAGGTTTGTACCACCCCCTTGAGACCCAACTACACTCTAGCTGAAAAAGAAATATAAACGTCCTAAACTCAGTGGCAGCGTTAATGAAGATGTTACGCGTTAATTTAATGTTAAACTTATCTTTATTAATGTATATCGAATTATACATAGAGAGATACAAGATTTACACAGATATAAGAGTTAGAAATTGTGATCTGCCCGCGGATCAAGTAATGGAGTCTTTGACAAGAAGATAAAATATTTAACAGACCATTTAAAGTTCTCGGATCTGGTTTCTAAGGGTCTTGCATCTCAGAGGAGTTCACCGTTTTCTATCTGTCCCTCTCTCTTTCTCATTTTTCCTCCTTTACTCTCTCGTTGCTCACACATAACCATCGGTCATCTTTCTTTTCCTAACTTGAGCTTCTTTCTTTCTTTTTGATCTGCCACAGAGATCAAACGCATTCTTGTGTCTCCTCTCCTATCTTTTCTCCTGTCAAAGCTTGTTCCTCCAGCGTTTGCCACCTCACCTCGTTATGGCTTGGCAGCCCTTACTGTCTGTTTACACTGTCCTGTTTTTGTTACCAACTTTGACCCTCCGCAAATCCCAAATTTTATTTTGGTTTGTAGGAGTAACTGTTTTCTCGAAGACACATATTGCAACTGCTCGAAATGTACAGTAGATAAACAGCCGACAACTGATGAAGGGTCGTTCTTTATGTTACTTGTCTTGTTTTCCATTTGTTTCTTTCGTTGTTCGCAAAAAAAGTCCGGATTCCATGTTTTCGTATATTGTATTTCATGTTGTTTACGTTTTATGACGTCCCATAGTCATATATGCATATGTATATACATATATATGTATGTACATATATGTATGTATATATGCATATATATATACATATATATTTAAATATATATATATATATACACACACACATATATATATGTATGTATATGCACACATATATGTATGCATGTATGTGTGTATACTCTCTTTGTCTCTCTTTTTCTGTCTCTCTCTTTCTGCCTCTCTCTCTCTCTCTCTCTCTCTCACACACACACACACACACACACACACACACACACACACACAC
>NC_069004.1:2657566-2658992 GCF_001194135.2 Octopus bimaculoides | reverse complement strand
CACCACCACCACCACCACCATCACCACCACATAACAGTAACCACAGCAGTAGTAATCGCATCGACACATCAGCAGCAACAACAAAGAACATCAAGGGATTACAATTATTACATCAGCAGCACCAACAGAAGCAACACGTGCAGCTGTAGTAACGATGCAGACTGCATCGACAAATGCAGTTGCAACTGCAGCAGCCAATATAATTAGTTCAGCAACGCCTGAAGCAGCAGCTGCATCGACAGCAACACGACAGAGCAGATGCAAGTATAACTTGTTCAACAACAGCAGAAACAGCAGCGGCTGAAGGCAGAGCAGCGCTGTCAGCAGCAGCCAATCTAAATAGTCCAACGCCAGAAACAGCAACAGCAGCAGCAGTAACAGCAGCGAAACAGCAGCGAAACAGCAGTGAAACAGCAGCATCAACAAGTTACATTGGCTGTTGCTGTTTTGCTGTCCCTGGACAGCCGGGACAGCAGCAAAGCAGCGACAACAGCAGCAGGAAATATAACTTGTTGCACAGCAATTTGTTCAACAGCGCCTGAAGCAACAGAAGCAGGGACAACAGCAGCAAAACAGCAGCAACGGCAGCAGTCAGTGTAACTTGTTGAACAGCACCGGAAGCAGCAAGTGCAGCGGTAAAAGCAGCAGCAGCACAAATAACAATAGCCAGTGTAGGTAGTTCAACATTATGAGCAGCAGGACCAACAGCAGCAGACGAAATAAACCTAGAAGCAGCAGCTGCACGGATGGCGGATCCGACAGCAGCAGCAGCGAATATAATACGTGTAGAATAAACAGCAGCACGAACGGATGAACGCAAACAGCAGCGTTAATAGTAGCAACTTCAGCAGTGCAAACAGCACCGGAAGCAGCAGCGGATGTAGTAGTAGTAGTTGTAGTAATAGTAGTAGCATTTGCAACGATGTTATAAACTGGTTTCCATTTTAATTTTTTTTCTTCAAACGAATACGGAAGCAATAAAAGTTCAAGAATGCTAACGACCACAACAACACGAGCAACGATTTCGGAATTAAGGAAGAAAAGGACAATAAGAACAACTGCAGCAACAACAACACCGTACAACAACAACAACAACAACAACATCAACACCAACGACGACGAAGACGACAATGGCGGCGACAACTGCAATACACAAGGATGCAATAAGAGGTAAGCGGTGAATGCTAGAAACAGCAGCAACTAACAACAACTGCAACAACAACAACATCATCGTCATCATCATCATCATCATCATCATCATCATCATCATCTTCGTCATCATCATCATCATCATCATCAAAAACAACAACAACAACAACAATATGAACGACAATAAGTAGTCATTTAAGAATCCCTGTTTCGGACAATTCATATTTTGTTCATTCTTTCTCTTTCTCTTTCCCTTTCTCTCTCACTCTTATTCTGC
>NC_069004.1:2656769-2657316 GCF_001194135.2 Octopus bimaculoides | reverse complement strand
TGTCAGGAAGCAAACTTCTTACCACAGAGCCACACCCACGGTCTATTGATACTTAAAATCCTATGCGTTTCTGTGTGTGTGTGTGTGCATAAATAGCCACTAATATACATAAATAGCCACTAATATACATAAATAGATAAATAGATAAGGAGAAAGATAGATGAATAGATAGATAGATGGGTAGATAGACAGATATCTATCTATCTCGCTCTCTCTAAATATATGTGTATAAATAGAGAAAAGGATAAAGAGAACAATGGCAAAGCTAGAAATATATTTTATGGATATCCATAAAATATATTTCTAACTTTGCCATTGTTCTCTTTATCCTTTTCTCTATTTATACATACATACGCTAATACACAACCTATGTTATAATCCTCACTCTTGTTTATACAATGAATGGGGCAAAACTAGCCGGTATATACAGCACTTACTCGGTATTACCGGTATCTTTGGATTTGGTTGAATCCAATATCCTCCTTAACCTTATATATATATATATATATATATATATACATAGAGAGATGGAGAGAGAGAGAGAGAG
>NC_069004.1:2653481-2654896 GCF_001194135.2 Octopus bimaculoides | reverse complement strand
ACATTGCTCTAAATCATCGCTTCTTTTTTTTAACCATTCGTCACCCCATTTTTCATCACGAGACTTTTCGCGACCCCAGGTGTTAAATTTGAAACAAAACATATAAATAAATACATAAATCATTTATTTTTTTTTGCTGAACAATATACAAAAAAAAAATACAAAAAAAAAACAGGTAGTTAAATCATTTGTCAAAATAAAAGTAGTCTTAGGATTTGTGCGTTTGTGAAATAACATAAAAACTGGAATTCAAGTGTTTGAATTGAATTTTCGCGACCCCAGCATTGCACTTCATAGTTTAAGAAGCGCTGCCCTAAATCAATTGTATTCTTTAGAAACGAATTTATTTGTTTTAAAAGTGCAAAATATTCTTCCAACAAAACCTGTCCAAATAAAACTCGTGTTCCTCACTCTCTCTCTGTTTCATCATTCTCTCCCTCTTTCTCTCTCATTCTGTCTCTTCCTTTTTATTTCGCTCTCTCTCTTTTTCTCTCTCATTCTATCTCTTCCTTTTTATTTCGCTTTCTCTCTCTGTTTCTCTCTCTCTATCGATCTATCGACTTTTTTCTTCGACTTTTTCTCTGTCCTCTTTATCTCACTCTCTCTCTCTCTCTCTTTCACCTTTCTCTCTTTTTCCTTTATTCTATCTCTTCGCCTTTATTTTGCTTTCTCTCATTCTCTCTCTCTCTCTCTCTCTCCTCTCTCTTTCTCTCTCGCTCTCTGCTCTTTATCCTCCAATCACTCTCCATGTATTTCTCTTTCTTACGACTTCCTCTCTCTTTCTTTTAGTCTTTCTCTCAACTTCTCTCCCTCCCCCCACTCTTTATCTCTCAATATCTCTCTCTGTTCGCCTTTTTTTAAAAATTTCTCTCAATCTCTCTCTGAATGCCTCTCCTTCTTTGTTCTCCTTTCTTTCTTTTCCTTCCTTCCTTCCTTCCTTCCTTCCTTCCTTGTTTCTTTGACACACACACACACACACACACACTCTCTCTCTCTCTCTCTAAATCTCTCTCCTTCGTTCAACCTCTCTCTCTTTCTCTGTTCCCCTTCTTTCTTAACTCACTCACTTCTACTCTTTCTCTCTCTCTCTCTCTTGTACATACATTCACACACTGCCTTTCTCTCTCTCTCTCTCTCTCTCTCTCTCTCTTCCCCCCCCTCTCTCTCCCTCTTTCTCACAATCTTCTCTGTTCCACATTTTGACACTTCTTCTTTCCTCCGTCGTTCTCAAGTATTTACTCTTCTGCAACGTGTGAATAAAAACAACATCACCAACAACAACAACAACAACAACAACATATTTTGATCCTTCTTTAAACATCTCTTGACCTGGGTGCCAACTGCAGCTGAAGGAAAAACAAACAACACAGACAATTGAAACAACGCGCGCACACACACACACACACACACACACA
>NC_069004.1:2652790-2653461 GCF_001194135.2 Octopus bimaculoides | reverse complement strand
CGCACACTCATTCAGTACAGACACACACACACACACACACACACACATATACACACATTTTCTCACACACAAACCTATCAAAACTGCTGATGCCTGCTTACCAATTATCGCAAGAGGAGAAAAGAAGCTGTCAAATATTTCACATAGCAACGCATGTTTCGTGTTCGTATCATCATTGTGTTTCTCTGACCAATTCTGAATATCCTTGAACTGTTCATTCAACTCGTCTGGCTGCCTTACAAGTTTCATAATCAGTCATACCACGAGACTAACCATAAACCCGTCGCGTGGATTGTACATGAAATTCAAAGAGTAGAGCCCAGTCATATTCACGCGCGTGGCACTAATTATTCTTTGAGGCCGTCACGATTTAGTTTAGCCATCTTATACCTCTGCATTAATTTGTGACTTATATTTTTGGTATTAATAAAGCTAAATTCTTTTACAGTGTCATCTGTTCGCTGTCTTCTTGAGCAGAACTGTTTAACCTGCCCGAGATGTATCTAGGCAAGCCTCAAGATTACCAAAAACGTGCAACTCCGTGGACCAATCAAACAGACACAGGTCTGAATTACATACACTTATTTTCTCTTAATTGCAATCAACAACAGTACTCGCGCGCGCGCACACACACACACACACACACTATGGGTTTCTTTCAGTCAGTTTCC
>NC_069004.1:2651680-2652523 GCF_001194135.2 Octopus bimaculoides | reverse complement strand
TATATATATATATATATATATATATATATATATATATATTTATTTATTTATATATATATGTATATGTGTGTAGATATATATGTGTATGCGTATATATATATATGTATGTATGTTTTTTGCGTGCATGTGTGTGTATGAGTGTGTGTACGTTTGTGTGTGTTTATACACATGCTGATACGTACACACATACAAGCATATATCTATAAACAAACAAACACCTTCACACACACACACACATTCACAATCGCATGCATTTAGTCCTCGCCTTAAAACGCCCGCTGCATAAAACGCTCTTCCCAAATAGGTTACATCTAAAGGTCCGCCCCTGCTGTAACGTCGTGTGTACTTATGTACATTAACTAATATAAGGCTTTGCTATTTACTTTGATCCTCTTGGCACATTTAATAATTATCTTCCTTGTTGTCTTCGTTTAACCCTAGGTCAACCCCGATCAAACAAACCCAGAATGAATCAACATTTTTATCTGTGACATTTCCGACATTTTCATTGTATTTCAAACACTATTTTCATTTTGTTTTCTTTTGCAAGGCGGTGTCCCAGCAGAGCTGCAAAGTCTATCTAGGACTCCGTTATTACATGTCATTGCTGTTACTTTTTAGGTGGCGAGCTGGCAGAATCGTTAGCACGCCCGGCGAAATGCTTGGCGGTATTTCGCTTGTCGCTACGTTCTGATTTCAAATTCCACCGAAGTCGACTTTGCCTTTTATCCTTTCGGAGTCGATCCAGCCGCGACTATCTCGTATGTTTTTTTACAATTACCCAAGAGTACGTTATTCAATATATTGGGTTATCACATAAATTCTTTTTTTTTTTTTTTTTTT
>NC_069004.1:2649029-2651670 GCF_001194135.2 Octopus bimaculoides | reverse complement strand
TTTTTTTTTTGTTTTTTTTTTTTTGTCTTTGTCTGTACTTAACATTCCACCGTCGTAAGTCGGAAAAGGTTTAAGACTAATTCTAATTTCAAAAACGATGATTAAAATTTGTAGAGGAAGAATAAAGCTACAAAAAACACAACAAAAATAAAACAAAACAAGCTCATAAGCGCAGTAGTGGCTGTGTGGTAAGTAGTGTGCTTACCAACCAAATGGTTCCTGGTTCAGTCCCAATGCGTGGCACCTTGGGCAAGTGTCTTCTAATATAGCCTCGGGCTGCCCAAAGCCTTGTGAGTGGATTTGGTAGACGGAAACAAAAGAATACAAACAAAAGAATAGCAGAATAACAGAATACTACATTGATGATCGCATTAATTCATATAGCATGAGAAAGAATTAAAATAAATGAAGAAAAGAAAAACAAAAAAAAATACAAAACGAACGAATTTCATCCGACAACCTAATTTTTCCCCTCTCTCCCTCATCCACGCTTTTGTTTAAAATCAGCCAAGAAAGTGTAATGTGCGGGATGTGTGGCTGCTATTTCTAGCAGGTTAAACAACGACTTAGAAACTTGTCCCTCCATCTTCTCCTGTTTTCTTTGCTATACTTTTCATGTTGCGGTTTTATTTAATTTAAAACGGCTTCGCTTTAATTATTGAGATTTCAACACACATGTTGTTATTTCTAGCTTATGATATTCTTCAAAACAAGTCATTTAATCTATTCTACAGAAGGATATCATTTATCTTTCAGAGAAATGCGGTTTATTTTGGGTTTGGGTAATCTTTCGAACATGGCAGCAACTATACATGTATAATTGGCGTATTATTCTTGTTGTTGCTGCAACTTCTGTTGTTGTTGTTGCTGTTGTTGTTGTCATCAGGGTAGAGGTCAACTCGTGACTGATAAGATCACTTCTTAAACTCGTTTCACTCTTAGAAACATCACAAGTTTGGTCTCCCCCAACGCCGACAACGTTCATGTAGCTCTTGACGCATGTGAGGGACCTACTACAATTCCACATCGACCACAAGTCATACGTCCAGCAGCAGCAGAAGCAGCAGCAGCAGAAGCAGCAGCAGAAGCAGCCCGACAGTGTGGATGTCGGGACCTAAAATACCGAATGAGTTCAATGACCAACACAAGGTGCACGGAAGAGCAAGCTGGACACCATCACATTGGTAGACGGATGTGGAGCAGCTCGCGAAATTTTTTTCCCACGAGAGTTCCGGACCCCAGTTATAAACTCATTTGCATACTGTCAATCAGAGCTCAATTATCAAACTAATTTATGAGCGCATGACAAGTGGTGGGCGATAAGATAAGGTCACTTGGGTGAGGAAGGACCATGCTTCTTTTCACTTTTAATAATGCTTGTTGTTCTTGTTCTTGTTCCAACCGTGGCTGCCTCTGCGTAGTTATTTGTGTTGTTGTTTATTTTGTAAAACAGTAAGGGGAGAGGGTGCTAGCACACCACCCTCTACCAACATTTTCCCCATCCACATCTTTACCATAAGCGGGGCCCTAACAAAATCCGATAATAGGTATAGATGCAAAATCTATCTAATTATTTGTCTCCTTCTAAAATCAGGCATAAAATGGCGATCCGTCGAATTACATCGTTCTTCGTCTCGTGTTTACTTGGTAGAGTGTGTTTGTGAGTGTGTATGTGCGTATTAATGTGTATGTGTGTGCGTGCGTGTGTGTGTTTTTGTTGCTATTTGTCACGAGAAGTCGGGTGACTTAGATGTTTAATTAGAAAACGTTTAAACAGCCATGCAACCTGGAACCTAGGTTGCTACGAGAGAACGACAGTAAAATACTTTAGCGATCGTAGAACGGGAATATAGAACATGAGGTCACCGAGTTATGAGGGAACTGGGGTGGGGGGCAAGAGAGAGACAAAGGGAGAGAGAGAGAGAGAGAGAGAGAGAGAGAGAGAGAGTGGCTGGAAAGAGGGAAGGAGTGAGAGGGAGATCAGGGGATAGAAAGACAGACGGAAAAAGAGAGAGCGTGAGAGTGGGGTAAATAAAACTGTTGTATCTGATGTCATCAACATTTTAGTCAACACAGCTGGTTGTTGTTTTCATTTCCCTATTCACATATTCACCAATACCAATTTGACGTATCGATCTCAATATGCTCGTCTTCCTCAGTTGATATTACATTTATTTTATTCCAGATCGTTCTGGTAACCACACGACGCCTCATGGAAAGATCGTCTAAAGAGATTATCCTCTCGCAGCTACAAATAATGGTTGGTGTCTGAAGATAATTTGCACAGTCTTCGTCGATTTCTAAATTATTTCAAATGGTACCAAATGGTACCAAATGATGCCAAATGATGCGAAATAATGCATTTCGCTTTTGCATGAGAAATACGTAAAGGAGACGTTTTGCTTCAGGACTGGATGGATGTAGCCTTTTCCCTCGAGGTGAGTTGTACATATTTGTCATTGGCTTTTATCTTTTTGCCCCCTCATTTTTATTTGTTTCTGTCATTTGATTGCGGCCATACTGGGGTACCGCTTTGAAATTTTAGCCGTATGTATCGTTCCCAGTACTTATTTTTTTAAAGCCTGATACTTACTTTATCGGTTTCTTGTCGAACCGCTACGTTACGGTGACGTAAACGCAC
>NC_069004.1:2648287-2648867 GCF_001194135.2 Octopus bimaculoides | reverse complement strand
CACACACACACACACACACACACACACACACACACACACACTCACACACACACACACACACACTGTCTAGTAGGTTCTTACTGAGTAGAGCGGGAACGAAATTTCCTGTCGCTTAACTTACCTTTTCATTAAAGTGGGGCCCTAAAAGCACATCTTCGCCCTCGTTTTGTGGGGTGGGGACGAGAATTCCTTGTTACTGACTCCACGACATAATTACAGTTGTCAAGATGGCGGCGAGTTGGCAGAATCGTTAGCACTCCGGACAAAATGCTTAGCGACATTTCATCCGTCTTTACGTTCTGAGTTCGTATTCTTCCGGGGATCGATTTTGCCTTTCATCCTTTCGGGGTCAATAAATTAAGTACCAGTGAAACACTAAGGTCGATATAATCGACTTATCCCCACCCTTGTGCCTATAACAGAAAGAATTATTACAGTTGCGCAGGGTGACGGTGGATATTTAAAGAGACCTCTTTTTTTTTTATTTCTTATTTCTTTACTGCCCATGAGGGGCTACAGACAGAGGGGACAAACAGGTACAGACAAACGGATTAAGTCGCTTATATCGACCCCTGTGCGT
>NC_069004.1:2646682-2647611 GCF_001194135.2 Octopus bimaculoides | reverse complement strand
TATATATATATATATATATATATATATATATGTGTGTGTGTGTATTGATGAAATAAATAAATGAACAAAAAAGAAAGAAGTCCCGTCCTATGTTCACAATGCGCCATGTTGACCGACTTCCTTACTGTTATGGCGGTCAATCGGCTGAGGGATCGGAGAAGGGATTCTCAGCATGGGCGGCACCCCGAGCCCTGACGAGGAACGGGGTAGGGGCGGTGGTAGCTGTGGGGAAATGTTACACGGGTGCAGGGGACAAAATGACGCTGATAGGGGGTAGAGAAATACATCTGTACACCTTTAACCTTTGGTCTTTGCCTTCTGTTTTTTTTAATATTAAACGTGATATTATGGTAAATTGCTTGTCATCCACAACAACACCAATAATAACAACAATAATATCAACACCAATAACAATAAAAACGACATTAATGATAATAGTAGACTTCGAAATGGTAATAAGTAAATAAACAAAGTCGAAGATACTACTGGCGGTGCTCCAGCATGGCCATAGCTTTGTGGCTGAAATGTAGAAAAGAAATAAAAGAAATATACATCAGTTCTGCTTGTAATAGTATTTGATTATCGTAGGGAGGAACTTTGGTATAAATGCGACTCGTGTCAAGCTGGTACCCAGAACCAAATTACCCTGGTGTGATATTACATGCATGTGCGTTAAAAGTGAAGGCACGTGGCTTAATGGTTAGGGCAATCGGCTTACAATCGTAAGGTTGTGTGTTCAATTTTCGGTGATGCGTTGTGTCCTTGGTTATTATTATTATTATTATTATTATTATTATTATTATTATTATTATTATTATTATTATTATTATTATTATTATGGCCGGGTTCTAAGGCGGCGATTTGGCGGAATCGTTAGCACGCCGGGCAAAATGCTTCGTGGCATTTCGTTTATCTGTACGTTATGATTT
>NC_069004.1:2644948-2646355 GCF_001194135.2 Octopus bimaculoides | reverse complement strand
ATTAATTTAGTAATTTAGTACTTTAAAAATAGGTTAATAGCATGCACATATAATTACAAAACGAAAAATTTATTCTGTCCGTTCCCATTGTTTGTAATTATGGCCTCCACACGGACCCGCAACTCTGCGCAACTCTTCACCACGAGGTCACCAGACATTCTGGTCCACTCTTCATTGATGGCAGCCTTCAGAAAGTTGATGTTGGGGCGGGAAGTTTTGTTGGTGGCATGCTCCAAAATTCCCTCCACGGCATAGTGCAGAGGGTTGACATCTGGGTTGGAAGAGGGCCAGAAGTCCACAGGTCAGAAAACAGCAAAGTTGGATTTGAAGAAAACCTGTACCTTCTTGGCAGTATGGCGGTGAGCACCATCCTGGATCCACACATAGTTGCTCTCCGGGTAGTTGGCCTTGAGCCAAACAAAACGTGGTACCTCAGCGCCTTGTTGTAGGCGTCAGCAGCCAGATTTTTTTCTGGGCTTGTAGAAGTAGATGTGCATCTTTCTTCTATCGGAGGCCACAACACCGAAGGCCATGATCTGCGCTGGATGTTTTGTTCTGAAGGTGCTCCTGACGTCAGCTGTTGACTTTGCAATGCACCGGTCGTTTCTACGGTTCACAGTGGCAGCCATTGTAAAGATCTCGTCAGTGAAAATTTTCACAGTGAATCCGTTCTTCTTGAGATATTTGAGAACCTTTTGGCACCTCTTCAGTCTCCTGACCGTTATAGGTTCTGTCAGTATGTGTCTCGGTGTCTTGGTGTTCTAATGGTTTTGGGGTCCACTTTAAGTTCAGAAGCCAGCTTCCTCATGGATGTGGTTTGGTCCGTTGAAATATTGAACTTAAGGATGTTGATGAGGTTTTAATTCCGCTTCTTGTCGGCCCCCACCGCTGCCAGACTTTCTCTAAATGCCGCTGCCAACCCATGTCCATTCTCTTCTTGACGTTATAAAATGGTCGTAAGGATACTCCGACAACACTTGAGGTACTCTTCGGACTGACTTGTGCACGGACCAATTGACATACTCTTTGGAATTTATATATACATCGGCTATATATATATACATCGGCTACGATGAAAATTTCATAAGATCAAAATAACACATTTTGTGGGGTTTTTTTCAAAATGCTCAGGTATGACTTGAGGGAGATTTGGTTGCTATTTCTTGGAGGTCAGGAGACCGTGTAAAAAAGATTCCTTTTGCTATTATTGTTTCTATTGAGCAGACGTATGAAGAAAGGCGTTCTAGTCGTGGCCACCTTGCTCTTTTTTCCAAGCTGTATTTGTTCTTTCTTAATTAAATTTGAGGGAGATTTGTCCGATATTTCTTGAAGGTCAAACGCCAACGCGAAAGATATTCACAGGTAACTTAGAGAGAGAGAGAGAGAGAGAGAGAGAGAGAGAGAGAG
>NC_069004.1:2643545-2644938 GCF_001194135.2 Octopus bimaculoides | reverse complement strand
AGAGAGAGAGAGAGAGAGAGAGAGAGAGAGAGAGAGATAAAGAGAGTGATATATATATATGAGAAAGAGAGAGTGACAAAGAAAAGGGGAGAAATTTGAGCTTCTTGCTAGAAAATGCAAAAAGAACTCGTAAGAGGAGTCAACGATGTGAAGAATTCGGTCAGCAAAATTAGGATTCGTGGAGTTAGCTGCCAGGAGATAGTTGAACAACAGCAACAACAACAACAACAACAACAAAGTAACAGTAACAAGGACGACGGCTGTGGGAACAGAGTCCTCTCTCCCAATAACATACAAAACAAAAGATTCATAAAAGAAACTTACGTCGTTATAATGAGATGAAAATGTATCTATGTACAGTGAAAGAATAACTATAGAAATATTCATCAGATAGGCGCAGGCGTGGTTGTGTGGTAGGAAGCTTGCTTCCTAACCACATGGTTCTGGGTTCAGTCCCATTCTGTGTCACTTTGGGAAACTGATTTTTTGTAATAGTATCGGGCCGGCTAGAACCTTGTGAGTAGATATGGTAGATGGAAACTGAAAGAAGCCCATCGTAAATAGATGTATATGTATATATATATATATGATGGCCGTCCACTCGTGACCGAGGAAGACCATTACTGACTTTCAGGAACATTGTACGCTCTAGGACTAACTTATATTTTGCATTTGCGGCTCCGTTGGTGGCTAGTGAGCCCTGCTCTTGACAATCATACACGACTGCAAACATTACAAACCAAGCTTTCCCCCATTCACTACACCAGCAGTGCGCTTTCGAGCTGCACGCGTAAGTTCTTCATGCAGAATACGTGCTCTCTCAACGGTGTCGACCCCCGCCTTATCCTGCTTCCTCCATCCGTGACGATGACAGGCACTACTCTCCCAGTCGGTCGCCTGCATATCAAAGGCCATTAATGGGGAGTTGACACGGTCCTTAAATCGCAGCCTTGGTTTCTGTACCAGTTACGCACTGGAGTCGATGTAATTGACTTAATCCCTTGTTTGTCCCCTCTATGTTTAGCCCCTTGTGGGCAATAAAAGAAAAATACTACATCGACATGTATACCGGAAAATACGGTAAACCCAGGGTTCGAATCCCGCCAAGGATGCTTCGCATAAGATGTGCTCCATAAATATGTTGTAACTCCTTTGTGTGAACCTAAAAAGCGCCCGAAACGGCGTAGGATGTCCCCATCAGTGTACGGTAGCCCTGTGTTTGAAATAAAAAAGAATGTCAGGAAATTGCGTCCTTAATAATTGTATGGTGGCCCTGAGTGTGAACCTATAAACCGAGAATGATGTCCTAGATTTCAGGAACTTCAAACACATATGACATCCATTTTGTACGAGGGTTGCGGGTGGGGCGCAAGAAGGAGTTGGGTGGAGAGAT
>NC_069004.1:2643082-2643535 GCF_001194135.2 Octopus bimaculoides | reverse complement strand
GTGATGGTCTATGTGTGTGTTTGTGGTGGCGGTGGTGTTGATGGAGGAGTAGGGTATGGGGTGATGGTGGTTGTATTATGGCAGCATGGCGCCGCTGATGCGGTTGTTGATGTTTGCGTGTGAGTGCGCGTGCGTGTGAGTGCGCGCGCGTGTAAGTGTGTATATGTGTGAGTGTATGTATATGTGCGTGAGCATGCGCTTGCGTCGGCATGTGAATGTGTGCGTGTGTATGTGTGTTCTTGTACACGTGTGTGTGTGAGTGTGCATGTCTGTGTGTGCATGTCTGTGCGTGTGCGTGTGTGTGTGTGTGTGCGAGCGTTTAAGTGCGCGTGGGTGTGTGTGGGTGGAGTGTTAGGCGTTTGTGTGCTACAGTGATGATGATGATGATGATGATGATGTTAATTATGATGATGGAGGTGGTACTACAGGGTTTGGTCGGCGGTTAAGGTGGTA
>NC_069004.1:2642703-2643072 GCF_001194135.2 Octopus bimaculoides | reverse complement strand
TGTGTGGTTGTGTGTGCGTGTGTGTGTATGTGTGTGGATGAGTGTGTAGATGTGTGTGAGTGTGTGTGTGTAGGCTAACATCATTGTTACAGGTGGTGATATTTATTGTACGGGTAGCGGTGTTGGCATCGACTTGGGTGCTGATGGAGCTAATATTTCATTTACATTAACACATACCCGGATACACACATACACACGGAAACACATACACACACACAGGAACACACAGTTGCAAATACACACACACACACACAGGAACACACAAACGCACAAACACACACAAACGCACAAACACACACACACATACAGACACGCACACACGTGTCTGTGAGTGTAACATATTTCAATGCTTGTTCCCGTGACAGACGA
>NC_069004.1:2636935-2640316 GCF_001194135.2 Octopus bimaculoides | reverse complement strand
TATATATGAATATGTATGTATATATGTATGTATGTATGTATGTGCGTGCGTTTGTTTGTGTCCCCCACCATCGCTTGAGAACCGATGCTGGTGTGTTTACGTCCCCGTAACTTAACGGTTCGGCAAAAGACACCAATAGAATAAGTACTAGGCTTACAAAGAATAAGTCCTGGAGTCGATTCGTTCGACCAATGGCGGTGCTCCAGCATGGACGCAATGAAATGACTGAAACAGATAATGAATATATATATGTGTAGCATTGGTTTCGATTTTTGGCACAAGGCCGGCAATGTTGGGCAAAGGGTCCAAGTCCAGTCAATTAAATCGACGCCTGTGCTCGAACGTTACTTATTTTATCGACCTCGATGGGATGAAAGACAAAATCGGCTTCGGAGGGATTTGAACTCAGAGCGTAAAGATGGACGAAACGCCGCTAAGCATTTTGTCCAGCGTGCTAACGACTGCGCCAGCTTGCAGTCTTAATTGTGTGTTTAACATTTAAAAGAATTTATTTAAATAACTTTCCTGTTGAACATATGTTTCCATAATGAACATGTAATACGTTTCATATAATAACCGTCCATCGCTTCGTCAGCAGCTGAAGTTTAAATAAATGATTGAAATTAAGAAAAATACAGCGTTTGTTATGACAGGTTCAAGAACACAAATCATACGGTTGACGTAAATGAAATAAAACAAAATATCGGTCGAAAAAGAGAAAATCATTTTAACATCAAAACGAAATAGGAACGAAAGATGAATAATGACATCAGTGTATACACACCTCTACTGGTTTCAAATTTTGGCATAAGGTCAGCAGGTTTGGGGAGGGGCTATATATAATTGTAACTGTATGTATGTATGTATGTATTATGTATGCATGTATGTATTTATGTATGTATGTATGTGTGCGTGTATGTCATTATTCAGTTTTTTTCAAGATTTCTTGCCAATAGAGAAAGAACCGGTTTCTAACCCAGATCCAAGGCTCCTAATTGGAATTTCAACATCAACAACAGGGCATTTTTGTGTGTATGTATGTATGTATGTATGTATTTATACGTGCAGATTTGTATGTTTCGTTTTATGCATGTCTTCTCGTGCATATACTCGCATGTCTAAGCATGCTCATATATACTTAAATGATAAACTTCTGGAAAGTTTTACAGATCTTTACAGTTCCAGTGTTGGCTTGGATCTCTAGTCTTCGAATCAGATTTCTCCCTTCTGGTTTTGAGAAGCCTAATTTCTCAGGATTGATATGTGTGTATGTACAAGTATATGTACGTCTGTGTGTCTGTATATATGTTTATCAGTACCTATGTATGCATGTCTGTATGTAAGTATGTGTATGTATGCATCTCTTTATATATGTCTGTACATGTCTACATCTATGTCTGTATGTACGTATGCCTCTGTGTATGTCAGCGTGTCTGTCTGTCCGTCTGTTTGTGTGTATATGTATGTATCTGAATGTATGTACGTATGTATGTAAGAATCGGTGAACAAGGAAAAGAAATTTGCTCCTAAGTACATTGGAGTTGCATTTGAAAGTATTTAATAACAGGTTGAGCTGAATCTGACTGTTATTAAATAGTTATAAGTTCACACGCACGCACACACGAACATACATCTTCATACGTGTACATGTGTGTGTGCACGCGTGTATGCGTGTGTTTGTGTAATGTACATGCATGTTTATGTATTTGTATGTGCGTGCTTGTATATTTTATTAACGGCTTTATGATTTTACACATACATTGTAAAAAAAAAAAGATTTACGAGCAGTTAAGGCGATGAAAAGAGAACAGGATCTTTAATGATAATATTTAACCTGTAATTATAATATTATTTTCGCGTTTTTATTCTCTTTATGAAGACATCATTCAAAATACTTGACCATTCAAAATACTTGACCACTTAAATATCTATTAACAAATGCATTCTTTACGGTAATTAGTGATATCTCTTACATGCGTTCCAGACTGACACGTACACAGACATTCCGAACAACCTCGGTGTCTTTCTCTGCGCTGTGCTGCGGTAGTTGGGTTGTCCGGTCGGTGTCTTATCTCGACTGTTTACCACACGTACACATTTGTATAGTATGCAAGTCCTTCCTCCTTCAGTTACCTTGCGTTTATGCCATGCCATGACTATCAGTTCAGTAATCGGAGCCTTGCAAATTCTTTATCAACGATGCGTGGCAGCATGTGTGCCTCATCGCTTGACGCAGCAGAGATAGCTATGTATGAGCGAATTGAGGCGATTGGGCGCGGTTCTTTTGACGCTGGCTGTTTTGGCGCGGCTGAATAGATACTGTGTTGCTTTGGCGACAGTACTTTCTGGCACTGGAAGCAAACATACACACATACACATACGCACGTATAAATACAAACATGCACATACGCACGTGCACACGCGCTCGTAGAAACATGTCCATATACACAGAGAATGAGAGAAAGAGAAAGAGGGCAATCTCTCTCTCTCTCTCTCTCTCTCTCTCTCTCTCGATTACAATTAATTAACTGAACACAGTTGACATAAACACGTTCCCTCTTTTCATAAACATAAGGAAAAACATGCTCACAAACGTAAAATAAGACGAGAAAAAGAGAGGACAGATAGGGAGAGAGGACAGAGAAGGAGAAAGAGAAAGAGAGAGAGGAAGAGAGAGAGAGAGAAGGGGTAAAATTGTTATCCATGTCTATCCGTGTATCACCACAACCAAATCCCAGGTCCTGCTAGTTGGTTCAGTTCAGAGAAAGAAGCTGGTCTACAACATTTGCAAAAAAAAAAAAAAAATTGAACCTCTTTTATAAAAAAAAAAAAACTGGACAGCTTTTAAGGCCCGTTCCTCAAAATTGCATCTGTCGTTACTTTTTGATAAAAGTCTGTATGTATGTATGTATGTATGTATGTATGTATGTATGTATGTATGTACGTATGTATGTATGTATGTATGTATGTATGTATTTATGTATGCATGCACGGATGCATGCAAGCGAAAAAAATTGGCTCCCAGCACATTTGAGCTGCTTTCCAAAGGTCATTTTCCTTCCGGTGATGATTATGTAAAGTATGTTTTGTATATATTTCTTTATTACCCACAAGGGGCTAAACATAGAGGGGACAAACAAGGACAGACAGAGGGATTAAGTCGATTACATCAACTCCAGTTGTTGTTGTTGTTGCTGCTGTTTAATCTTTGCCCCTTTCTTGCATTGTTGTTATCTCTTATCATACCTAAATTCTTTCTTTTTTATTTATTCATTTATTTTCTCTTCCCCTCCCGCTTTTCTCTAAATCCTTAAGTTTTAAGTTTACCAGACAATTAAGCTCAAAGTACAATGTATATAATATTGATGATGATGACGACGA
>NC_069004.1:2624597-2636379 GCF_001194135.2 Octopus bimaculoides | reverse complement strand
GATGTACGTTTGCATTGTGGTATCTGGTGGCTGGTGGTGCCGACGGATTGTTTGATTCGTCTGAAGTAACAACAGCAAAACAACAACAACAACAACAACGATACGGCCAACCGGATGTACGTTTGCATTGTGGTATCTGGTGGCTGGTGGTGCCGACGGATTGTTTGATTCGTCTGAAGTTTAAAGGTAAGACGCATCACTAGCATTGCTGCTGCTGCTGCTACTACTACTACTACTACTACTACTACTACTACTACTACTACTACTACTACTACTACTACTACTACTACTACTACTACTGCTGCTGCTTATCCGCTTGCT
The DNA here is from genome assembly GCF_001194135.2 of Octopus bimaculoides. Taxonomy (NCBI): domain Eukaryota; kingdom Metazoa; phylum Mollusca; class Cephalopoda; order Octopoda; family Octopodidae; genus Octopus; species Octopus bimaculoides. The sequence goes on along the minus strand of NC_069004.1, from coordinate 2,636,058 downwards.
AATGTTGTCGTTTTTTTGTCCATTTCTTTAATGCGCGTTTCTTCGTACTCCAGCGTTCATACTACACACCTGGTCATGAATGTGGGGTACTGGCCGAACAGGTGCGATTGCGAATACGAACAACCGGAATGGCGTTTCTGCGAAGAGTCACTGAAGTAATGTCACTGGACAGGAATGCGTAGCTTGGTGATCAGAGAATCTCGCCAGGTCGAGTAGTTACTTTTCCACAAATGAATGGTCACGGAGCCGACACGTCTGTCATGTAATTAGATCAATGGCGGATGCAGAAGTGTTACCCCAGTTGCCCTGGCAACACCCTTTCTAGCCGAACCGACATCAAATAAATCGGGACCTAGATTTATTTCCATCAGTTTCACAGCATTACTCTTTCATTTGCATGTGGTCTGCTACAACAAAGTTAGAAGACAAAAATGGGTCCATTTGTTACGAATTGCGATCCCCACATTATATAGTATTTTTTTCGTAAATTTTGGGCAACACCCCCAAAAATAAAATCCCCCCCCCCACCAGTTAGATTGTCGCCGGAAAGAGTCACATGACGGATACTTCAAACCCAGCCAACTGGTAGGAGACCCATGGGTAGACCAAGAAGGAGGACCCTACCCCCACAACCTTCTCAGGGACGTAGTAGTCTGACGTAGTAGTCTGTCGTTCAAAAATTGAAATATTGTCGTAAATGTCAGCACTAATCGATATTACTTGTGTCTCCTACTGCTAAACGACAAAAAAAAAAATGTAATATCTCTTGAGCCTGAAGATGAGGCAGTGGAGATCTAGAAAGATAGATTATATTTTATGGAGATTTGTTTTTCCAAACTAATTACCAGAAACTCATTGGAAATATATTTATATTGTACGATACAAATAAGAGGATATTTTTTTTCGAACGCAGAAGTGCCGTTAGAACAACAGGAATACAGGGTAAGTTCTTTTCGACTCTAGGCACAAGGCCAGAAATTTTGTGGGAGTGGGGCAGTCGATTAGATCGACCCAGTACGCAACTAGTACTTAATTCATCAACCCGAAAGGATGAAAGGTAAAAAATCGACTTCGGCGGAATTTGAACTCAGAACGTAAAAACAGACGAAATACCGCTAAGCATTTCGCCCGGTGTGCTAGCATTTCTGCCAGCTCACCGACTTTGGAATACAGGGTAAATTACCATTACAAAGCTGTTCTAACGGCAATTCTGTGTTAAAAAACCCCCATCTCTTTTGTATCGTACAATACACATTACAACGCTTATAAAAAAAAAGACAAATGTTAGTTTGTTTATATTTATATAGATGTATTTATATATATATATATATATATATATATGTGCGTGTGTGTGTGTATACACATGCATGTGTATATGTTATATGTATTTATGGATGTGTTTATATATGTATGTGTATGCATGTATTTATTCATTTATTTATATACGTATGCATGCTTTTCTTTCAGAATAATTTGATTTTTTTCTCCTTGAAGAATTCAAGCTGGTCACATAGCAAAATGACCAGAGCTTGGAGTCTGTAGAGAAGTGTATTGGCTTTTGTGTGCGCGTATACGCATGTATGTGAGTGTATGTGTGTATGGATGAACTTCCGCCCATGCAGTCGACATGCGTGTTACTTTAGTGCATAATGTGCGTACGCTTCATTGCTGTTTGTGTGTGCCTGCATGTGTGTATGTGTATGTGTGTGTGTGTAGGTGTGTGTGCGCGCGTGTGTATGTCTGTGTGCGCTCGTGTCTACGTGTTTGCGCGCGTGCATATATCTAAATCTGTCTCTACGTATTCTCTACATACATGTGATAACACATACATGTGATAACACATACATGTGATAACACATACTTTTAGCCCAGGAACCACAAAGGGAGAATCCCTGGAATGTTTTGAAATGTTTACTGTTCATCTACTCAATTCTATTTGGTGAATGCAAATTAGTTTGTTCTCTTCTTTCTTGGATACTCCAGCATTTCTCGTCTTCCATGTAAATTTCTTATAACTTAGTCCAGTGCCTTGCTCCAAAGGACACTAAACTATGTAAGGTACAAAAGAAAAACCTACCATTTCGATATTAAACCTGTAAATATTTTACAAAGTTTTCAATTTTTTTTACGGAACATCCTCATCCGCCAAGCGACTTTACCCGATCATCGTGCATGATATTTGCTCTTTGTCCTCACCCTACATATGTATGTATGTATTGTTTTTATCTTTTAGTATTCCTTCTAAAAGAAAGGAGCCGGTTTCTTACAAAGAAACAAATGCTAGCGCTCTGGAGTTTGGATAACAGCGACAACAGTTAGATAAACAGTAATAACCTCTACCAACGATAATGGAACAGACAACTCTGAGAAGATTAGCTACTACAAATCCAGTCATAAATCTTGTCATAAAGCGATGAAACAAACAGATAGGAAATAGATTAAAGAGGTGCTCTAGCATGGCCGCAGGGCTACGCCTGAAACCATCGCAGGAATAAAAAAAAATGACTAAACCAGTAAACTTATGATATAAATATATAAACAATTATAAGCACGTAGAGAGACGATGTGTATGATTATCAAGATGAGAAATGATTTCATGTACGCTGTTTTTATAGTTCTCCATTTTATCTCTCTGTTCAGGTTAACGGAAACAGACGATGAAAGGAACAAACCAACTTCCGGTGACTCTGTATTATAGGATAGCATAATGTACAGGATACATATGAAAAACTGAAAGCCACTTCTAAGATACAGAATTATAAGGCACCGAACACGAGAATATCAATAAAAATTGAAGTATATTTATACTAAGATAAATATACAGAAAAAACATTTCCCGCTCATATGTACTCGCAGACACATATCCATACAAAGACACAAACACTGAAGTGCAAGAGACATTTTGACTCTGATTGATGAGAGCCACAAAAATCAAAGTCGGGCATATGAAGTAAAACCCAATTGATGTTTGCGCTCTTAATTATAAACACTTGCACTTATACATACTTAGTACCTCACAAATATTTGATTAATCCCTCTGATATCGAAGCGTTCAAGACTACCCATATTTCCATATTTTAAAGTGATTTAAATTTAATTAAGATTCCATCAAAATTTCATGTGAAATTATGGTTCAGACACTAGTTTTATGTTATTTTATGAAATTCTTTGTAATTTTCAAAATCATTTGAGACAAAGGCAGTTTATTTTAAGAGAAATATGGTATGAGAGAGACTGAAAGCTTACTAAAAGTTTGGCTCTGGTTTATGAGAAATAAAGCAACTGCGAATATATCACACAAAAAGGTGCTGATTTAGATACACTTCAAGAAATATAGCCTGTACAATACACTTATCCCCACCCACCCAACACACAAACAGGAACAAAGATCTAAACATTCACTCATATAAAAATTTCGCCATTGATTAACGAAAAATCAACGAAATTCAAAGCAGGCTAAGAATTAGAGGTTATCTGAATATCAGTCAACAATGGCGAAGTTTAGCAGCTGTTTTGGTCGATATTGTTCATATCGATGGAGGTTATGTTATATATGTTCTATTGCAGTACTTCTCTTACAGATAATGAGGGTGAATTTAAGTATGGCCTTTGTTTGTATGTTGAAGACACCAAACCGTACGGCTAACAACGTCAACAGTACTCAGAGTTCCCAACAGTGTTCTGGCCTTCTTACTCACAATCACTCCTCACACGAAACATACAATGGAGAGTTCACCTGGAGCAACAATCTTCAAGCGAACATATTGGCTGGTTATTTCTACGGTTACATTCTAACAAATATTCTTGGAGGCATTTTAGCAGACAAATATGGCACTAGAAATATTCTAGGCTTTTCTCTTGTCTCAGCATCTGTTCTGACTTTGCTTCAGCCGAGTTTATCTCGAATAAGTGGTTACTTTACGCTTGTCTTAAGGATATTAACTGGGTTAGTATCTGGACCGATGTTTCCATCGATACAGTCTTTATTTGGTCGCTGGGCTCCACCTCTTGAAAGTAGCGCATTGCTTGGTTTAATATTTTCTGGTCAACTCATAGGTAGTATTGTATGCTTTTCAATATCGGGTTTCCTCTGTGTGTATGGATTTGACAATGGGTGGGGGTCTATATTTTATATATTTGGTGGAATGTCGCTGTTGTTCAGTTCTGCTTGGTTCTACTTTGTTTATGATAGTCCAGAGCTCCATCCTTCTCTTAGTCAAGAAGAACGCTCGTACTTGGACAAAACTGTAATGTGTAAAAGTAAAGTTAAAAACATACCCTGGAAAAACATTTGGAGTTCTTCTGCTGTTTGGGCCATCATTGTGGCCCACACTTGCTATAACTGGACTGATCTTTCCCTTGCCTTAGTACTACCTCTCTACATGAAAGAAGCCTTAAACGTCGAAACAAAATCAAACGGTTTAATGTCGTCTGCTCCTTGGATAGGACAAGCCATTTCCATGCCTTTGTTAGGAAGACTTGCAGACTTTATACGCTCAAAGAACTGTCTGTCAACTCGTTCGGTCCGAGTGCTTTTCCAAACTATGTGTTTCATTTTCTCAGCGATTCTCTTCAGTTCTGTAGGATTTCTGAAATGTGACCAAGCTTCATTGGTTGGTTTTCTCTTTCTTTTTTCTGGTGTCATGTTGTCTCTCTATATAGGCGGTTTTAATGTGAACCACGTTGACATTGCTCCGAAATACGCTGGTGTATTGTATGGTATTACGAATACATTTAGTTCCCTACCAGGATTTGTGGCTCCAATAACAGCTAGAGAACTTACACCGAATGGAACACAAAAAGAGTGGCAAATTGTGTTATCCTTATGTGCAGGGTTTTCTGTTTTAGGGGCAATAGTATATGCGATTATGGCGAAAGGGGAAATTCAAGAGTGGGCCAAGTACGATGATAGTTCTATACATGAAAGAGAATCTTTGAATTTAAAAGAGAGAAGAGCAACTAACGGAGATTGTGAAAAGATTTAGTGTGTTATCTAGTCGCAAGAATTATTGTGGACGCTAGATGTCACTCATGTTCTCAACAGCTTTTTTCTTGGAAATGAAGATATGTCGTACGACTTCTCGTCGTGCTGTTATGTCTGAACTATTATAATATCAAACGTTCCTAATGTTCTCTTATTACTCTCCAACAGTGCATCTTCAAGAAGAACTCCACGATATCTCTATTAAATAATTCTTATGACCTGTACACTATGACTGCGCATATGACACTCTGCTCAGACTGTTATGCGCATGCTCATTTATACTAACTAGTGTAGTTTACTTAGCCAATCACGGGTGTGTACAGATTCCCCATACAACACCTCTCCCCTTTGAGATTGGCTTTCCCTTTATTTTCTTAATTTTTTTATTACTTCCATGGGGAGAAATCGGCATATTTTTTCTCGTTTAGAAACAATCTCTAACATCTCCGTCCGCTTTCTCTTTCTAGTTGAGTTGCGCACTGGTTCAACCATTTCCTGCCGCTCCGGAATATCAAATAGATCATATAGTATTTCAATAAGCTTTTCCATCCCTCTGTTTATCTCTTTTTCTTTTATTTGATTTACATTCTCTTATGCTCACATGTCTGCCCTTTCACCATATATACCACTCTACCAAGACGTTTGGTTATTCTTCCTTGCTCCCAACTTTGTTTTCCATATTTGTACATTTTAAAAAGTACTGCATTCCTATATTGAAATATTTTGTATTATTAACTGTATTTTTCTGTATTCTTTGTTTCTTTCCTGGTAACAGTTTATAAAATACTGGTCGTACCTTTCTGGCGAGCATTAATTCAGCGGGTGACGTACCCGACTCTGTGTTGGGGTTTGGGGTTTTTCTATAGACGCGTAAAACTTATATCCACTAATGATTCGTTTCTGGTCTTTCTCAACGCTTTCTTAAACGTATCCACGAAACTCTCCGCAAGTCCATTTAACCTCGGATGATATGGTGGGGTAGTGACATGTTCCATTTGATGCATCTTTGAACTCTTTTGCTGTAAATTGCGCGCCATTATCCGACACAATAGTGTCCAACACACTAAAACGTGCAAATATTTCATCCAAAATTTCAATAGTTATTTTCGTAGTTTTCTGCACTTACAAATTTCAGGCCATTTTGAGCCGTCATCCTTGCAATTCCAGGATATCCTACATGATATTCTGTTAGCATTCTATTTTGTTGTACAACAGGTACCACAACCCTCTGAACGTAAAACAATACATTGTCACACATCGAATAATATTTCAAACCCGTGTTGCGCTCATCGACATAATTGTTTGTATTACACCAATATTCTCAAGTCTTTTCAATTCTTTGCTACTTGATTCAACGCCGCAAAAGTCACAGCTCTCTTTGGTTTAAAAACCACATTTTCTTTTAGCTGGAATTTCACTTTTATTTTCGTACGTGAACCAAGTTCTCCCAATAAAACATCAGGATATATTTTCTTTTAATTTCATTTTTAACTTGTCAGATGCCTTGTCCGAACTGGCGTGCGACGCATTCACATTATTACAGAAAGTAGTTATGGGCAAATCCCACAAAGTAAATGTCTCCATCCCTCTGTACCAAACAGGTTCATGGTATTTTCTGATATGTAGTCTTTCGTTTTCAGCGTCTTCCTATGAAATGTTACAGCTGGCGTTAATTCACCCAAGAATCGAACTTGTTGTCCAGAGATTCCATGTACTTATTTGCTTTGTTTGCTTGAACGTAGGTCTTCCAATTTTCTTCCAAGTTTCTTTATCGCTCAATATTGCGACCGTTTATGCACCGTTTTGCCACGAGCAAAACATTCTTTATTCCTAAAGGGGCAGTCCCCTTTGAAGTGCAGCTCGCCGCAACCATAACACGGTTTGGGCCTTGTATATATTATTTTTTTGTTTGTCATAAGTTAAAATACCTGTACATTTATATTATTATTTTCAATTTTTTCAGCATCCTGCCGTAGGTTAATAGTACTTTGACATTCTTCTACCACTTTTTGCAAGGTTAATTCAGTGTCTTGTGTCAGTTTCATTAATATTTCTGCATCCTCTATTTCTGCATCCTCACTTGCAATTAAATCCTTTGACAAATATCAAACATTTAAACATATCTGGGGACCACTCTCCTAACTTGAATATTTCGCACGCTCTGTTTACAATTCCTGCATATATAATAAAGTCATTCTTTTCATTTTTTTTCTTCCAATTCAGGCATTCCCAACGCATGTCGCATGTTCAATAGCGAGTTCTTTTCACTGAATATATCAGTTAATATTTTAATTGTTTCTTCAAAACAAATTTCTGGCGGTTTTTTTGGTAGAATAAAGTTGCAGTATTTCTCGTGCTCTGACGGAGCTAGTTTACGCAAAAGAAGTCTTATCTTCTTTTCATTTGTCCAACCTTTGCACTCTTCTGTGAATACCGTCACGGTCCAGTTAGCATAAAAAAAAACCTCCACTAGAAATTGGCGCATATGTCACTCTTCTCACACTGTTCTGCGCATGCTCATTTATACTAATCAATACAGTTCACTTAGCCAATCACGTGAATGTACAGATTCCCAATACAACACAATAAAATTATTAATAAACAATAAAATATATTATTATTATTATTTTAAATAATATTTGTATCAATTATGTTTCTCCTCCCTGACTTGTGTATTAGAGGTATTTTGCCGGACGCCAACTTGAGTTCAAATTCCGCCGAGGTCGACTTTGCTTTCATCCTTTCTGGGTCGATAACTAAAGTACCAGTGGAGTACTAGGGTCGATGTAATCGACTTAACCCCTCCCCCTAAATTTCAGGCCTTGTGCCTATAGTAGAAAGGATTATTATTATTATTATTATTATTATTATTATTATTATTATTATTATTATTATTCAGTAGTTTTATTTTTATAACGTGCTTTCACTTCACTACCGAGCGCAGCTCTGTGTGCCTTGGGTATGTGCTGTGGTTTGCTGTGATGCTCTTATGGTTACTGTATTGAAAGTGTTTTGCGTAGGATGTGTGCAGTGCCCAGTAGTGCAATTTTCTGTATGTTATATATATTTGTAAGTCTTGGTGTTTTTGTTATGTATTTGTCTAAATATTTTTTTATTATACCTAAGGCACCTACTATGATAGGAATTGTTTCTGTTTTTAGATTCCACATTCGAGTTACCTCTATTTATTATTATTATTATTATTATTATTATTATTATTATTATTGACTGATAGAGCAGTGCATGCCATCAAAGTGATACTAGGGTAAAATATACGAAGCCCAGTATATCCATCATGATTACTCGTCTGACAAGGGTACACCAGGCACATGCGTCACACTCATATCTGTGCGACATGATGATCTCATATGAAGATTAACAGCGCATGACCTCGCAGGTGGGGCCCAGTTAGAATTTTCCTTTGGTCCATCATAAAAAAATAAGTATTCCGTCGTTGCTAGTGAAGAAAGCGATGTGGTTTAGTGATATGCTTAATGTTTTATTTTTGATTCCAGATTGATCAACAAGCTGCCAGAAGGAAACACTAAATTGATCAAAACGAAGAGACAATATTTTATCCATTTTAATTTGAATATCGAAACGTCACAAACAGTTCGAAAATCCACAAAACCATCATAAAGAAAACAGGTCACAAAAGATGTCGAAGTTTAACGAATTTATCAGCCATTATTGTTCATGTCGATGGCGGCTATGTTATGCCACCTTTTTCGCCTTGCTTCTCATGCAGACTTTACGTGTAGACCTGAGTATGTCGTTAGTTTGTATGTTGAAAACACCCAATCGTACAATTGATGAAGTCGACCTTACTCTAGATAACGAACACTGTTCTCGTTTAGACAATCGTACATCAAATGGAGAAAATTTTGAAGGAGAGTTCGAATGGAGCAACATTCTGCAATCAAATATGTTGGCTGGATACTTTTATGGCTACACTGTGACTAACCTTCTTGGCGGTGTATTAGCTGACAAATATGGTGGAAAGAAAGTTATGGGGGCTTCCATATTCTCAGCTTCTGTCCTGACCGTTCTCCACCCAAGTCTAACTCGAATAAGTGGTTATTTTACTCTCGTATTGAGGATACTTACAGGTCTGGTTTCAGGGCCCATGTTCCCTGCAGTGCAGTCCTTGTGGGGTCGATGGGCTCCACCAAGTGAAAGTAGTACTTTGATAGGGATTTCATTTGCCGGTCAGATATTAGGTAGTATTGTAGGTCTGTCAACTTCCGGTTTCCTTTGTGTTTATGGCTTTGATAATGGATGGGGTTCCATATTTTATATATTTGGTGGATTATCGTTGGTGTTTAGCTTTGTATGGATTTATGTTGTTTATGATAATCCAAACGTCCATCCAACTATCAGCGAAGAAGAACGTTCCTATTTAAACAAAACAATAAAGTGTAAAAGTAAAGTTAAGAACGTGCCTTGGAAAAGCATCATGACGTCTACAGCCGTTTGGGCCATCATTATGGCGCATACATTAATTAACTGGACCGTTATTTCTTTCCAAGTGATTCTGCCATTGTATATGAAAGAAGCATTAAGTATTGACACGAAATCAAATGGTTTAATGTCTTCAGCTCCGTTTATTGGACAAATGATTGCTATACCATTTTGTGGAAGATTTGCAGACTTCTTGCGTTCAAAGAATTATCTTTCAACACGATCCATCCGAGTTCTTTTCCAGTCAGTTTCTTACATTGGTTCAGCGTCTCTGATTATCGTGATCGGATTCCTTGATTGCAACCAAACGTCATTGGCCGGAATTCTTTTTTTTATTACTGGGATCAGCTTAACATTCTATTATGCAGGCCTAAGTGTAAATCATGTTGACATTGCTCCTAAATACGCTGGTATATTGTACGGAATTACCAATACTTTCGCTTCGTTGCCTGGCTTTCTGGTTCCTTTAACTACAAAAGCACTGACACCTAATGGAACACGGCAAGAATGGCAAATAGTATTCTCATTGTGTGCCATATTTTCTGTGTGTGGAACAGCAATCTATGCGACATTCGCGCGTGGGCATGTACAAGATTGGGCTAAATCTGATGAAAAATCGATTAAAAATTCTTCGAATGAGGAAGAATCTATACATTTAAAGGAGGAAAAACAAGGCTAAAACTCGCGCACACACACGCACGCACACGCACGCACACACACACACACACACACACACACACACACACACACAAATGGTTTAATGTTTTCTGCTGCCTTTATTGAACAAATCCTTACTGTATCATTTTGTGTCAAAGCCACAGACTTTTTCCGCTCAAAGAATTATTTTACTACGCGTTCTGTTCGAGTTCTTCTTTTCCAGTGAGTTTCTTATATTGGTTCAGCATCTCTGATTATCGTAATACGATTCCTTAATTGCAACCGAACTATTTTGGCCGGATTTCGTTTCTTTATCACTGGAATTAGTTTAACATTCTATGTTGGGAGTTTCATTGTTAATCATGCTGATATCTCGATATCCAAGATTCCCTACCGGCCATTAATACTTCCTGTAATTATTTCTAAGTTTTCTTTTACAATTTCGATAATTATATTTTTACGGCAGTCCTAAATTCGTTGAAGTTCGTATTTTGGATCCTCGTATTTTTCTATTTTCTCGTATTCTTTTTTTTTTTTTACCATTCTTTTATCAAATAGGCAAGCAACGCTGATTTAACAACACACTCTTCCCTCTTTATTAATGGCGACAATATTTAGGAGTGAATATTCTATTTTTCCTAGCTGTTTGACGTTTCATATCTCATAATACCTCAACGTGGTCATTTTCAATGATCTAACTATTTCTCTGCACATCCACAAGATTCTACAGTCACATAGAAAAGATAGGCGCATGCGCGCCTGTATAGTTTTAATGTAGTGGTTTATTGTCGTCTCAATTCCATATAATTTAGTTTTAATGTTAGGGGTGTGGGGGCGCAAATATTTGTACGTTGAGAATGTGTTTCATAATCGGTGTCTGCAATTAAAGATTAGATGGTTTCGTTCATTTAAATAATTGGTGGATTGTTTAATAGAAAAGACTTCGGCGATGCATAGATCGCATTTGTTGTGATAACCGTTATACGATGGGGCATGGGTGACTCTGGGCCATTTTAAATTATATGGAATTGAGACGACAATAAACCACTATTGTTTCTGAAAGTTATTGTTTTTATATCTTCTTCGGATTGCTCGAATCTTACTAACTTCCTACACTTTGATCCTTGAATTTTACCATAATATATATATGCAGCACGGAATTTTGTAAGTGAATAGGTCGCGGTCTCAAAGCGACGAAAATATTTTGGCAAATTAAATTTAAATGTTGAAGTGAATCTAACGGTTTTTGTGTTTCTTAAATGGCTTATAAATATCTTCCACGATTCATATATATATATATATATTGTATATATATATATATTATATACACACACGCATACATATATATATATATATATA
>NC_069004.1:2617488-2624472 GCF_001194135.2 Octopus bimaculoides | reverse complement strand
ATATGCATAAAAATATGCATAAAAATATGCATGTCTGAGTCATTGTGTTTGTCTTTGTACCCCACTACCGCTTGTCAACGAGTGTTGGTTTGTTTACGTCGCCGTAACATTAGCGGGTCGGCAAAAGAGACCGATAAAATAAATAGTAGGCCTAAAATTAAAATTTGTCCTGGTGTTGATTTGTTCGACTAAAACCCTTCAAAGTAGTGCCTCAGCATGGCCGCAGTCAAATGACTGAAACAAGTAAAAGATAAAAAAAAAGTAAAAGATAGAAAGAGACACAGATACCTACAAATTCCCAGAACGAAATATTCCTTTGACGTTGGACATCACAAGAAAAAAGACAAAAGGGGGAAAAGAGCCAAATCATTTTGGAGAGTCCTTATGAAGGAATCGCGTTCATTTACCGAGAAAATTGCCCATCTCCAAAACAATGGTACATGACAACCTCTTTCCTCTTCTGCGACCGACATAGTCTTACTTGAAATTTGATGCATAAATATACGAGATCTGAAGCTGGGTTTGAAGCAAGCTCATTTATTCAACGACCTCAGATCAAAAGATATACATGTGTTGAGCATCATTAAAACCATGAATTACACCAATATCCGACACACCTTAATCGTCCTGGATCGTGAGGCAGACTGGCGGTGTTATTTCGGACGAGTACATCAAATTATAAGTCGTTATAAAACGACAGACGCAAGATAATGTAGCTGAGGTAGCCGAGGCCTAGGATATATTTTGTCCTCAAAAAATAGATAAGATGGTCACGGTTAGAACGCCTTTGATTCGTTTTCTTAATCGGAGCTGATCTGGGAAATAATATATGACCAAAAATAATAAATGGAAACGAAATTCCAAGTAATACTGGGGGATAAATCGACTATCTCAACCCCAGTGTTCAACTGGTAATTATTTTATCGACCCCGAAACAATTAAAGGCAAAGTCGACCACGGTGGAATTTGAACTCAGAACGTCACAACGCAACTAAGCATTTCGTCTAGTGTGCTAACCATTGTGCCAGTACGCTGCCGCCTTCAAAGCCCACCTATTATTTAAAAAAAGAGAAGCAGAAAGTTTTAGTCGGTGCGTTATATATTTATTGCCGATGTTGGTGCACTTCCAAATAGCAACAGAAGAATTATTTTTTCGTAAATTTCTCATTTTATTTTCATACATGTGTTTATTTCTCTTTTAACTCCTACCGTCCGTAAAAAGCTGTTTAGTTTCGGTTTACCTTTTTTTTTTCTTTGAGTGTGTCATTTTATAGGAGAGATAAGATGATGTTCATGTCTTCTACGATTGCCATTTCGACTACAATTAAATATCGGGTTTCTAACTGCTTCAACTTCGAAAAGAAAACAAAATAAATGTTTGAACTTTATAAATGGATAACTATGGCATTTTATATGCACTGATTTCGCGTCATCATATCAAGTAATCTACTTCACATAATTTAAGTTACAAGATATTCTTAGAATCCTAGTTTCAGGTCATGCTGCTACATACGCTAAAATATAAATTTTAAATTTTATTTCTATATTCTCCAAATATCCATCTTCTGTGCTCACTCTTTCTACGGAGGTCGTGGGCATCAAAATCTTCAGGCTTCTTCTCCATAGAATCCTCTTAGAAGCAACACATTTCAACCGGATTATCAAGCGCGACCAATTGAAACTACGGACAGTATCCAAACATGTCGTTCCAAGTCTACCCCTAGGTCTCCTGCAAGGTAACTCGGCTTGAAGGAAGAATTCGTCTTGTGATTCTTCCGTCACATTCTAGTCACATGTCCATCGATCTGGACCTCCCCATGCAGAGAAGTAACGCGGCTCAAACTGGAGAGACACCTTGCTCTTCGAGTGACGTACCCTCCTCAGTACCGTTACTTCAGAAATCCTTCAGAAGAATCCCATTCCAGCCTCTTGTATTCGCGAGCGTAATCTTTATTGAATTTTTCTGTAATACATTATATATATATATATATATATATATATATTATATGTATATATTATATATGTATATATTATATATATATATGTATATATATAATATATACATATAATATACATACATACATACATATGTCGGTATATATATATATATATATATATACATACATAACAGACGTCCGTTATGCTGAACTGTTGTTTATATTGCCTTTGTATCGCATGCTTGAATCACATTATTTTTGTTGCTAATTTGACTAACAAGTAAATCTTAATCATGCGCACCGGTTGGTCTTCACAAATTCGGGTAAAATAATTGTTGAGTATGAATAATTGTACGTATATTAGGTTATTGCAGTTATCTCCCTTTCGAAGCTATATAATGGTTTGCTCTTTACAAAACAGAACTCTCCTTCCTTCACTCCAATCGTGATCAATGAAGCAGGGATGTGATATAAACTACGTGTGAACCGGATCTTTTGAAAGTTCTGTGGTGGCTAAAGAAACGTATTGGGCCTATTAGGACTTCCTAACGAATTTTAGTCCAACAAGATTTACCAGAACCTTCGCGTAGATGACTGAGAGATTAAAGATTTGGGGGGAATAACATCGAATGATTAGTGAATTTTATGACTGGGAGGCTAAGGGATTTTAGTTCGTCCCGTAAAAATGTTCTTTTATATAGATTAGTAAAAAGAGGAAAAGACATCACCCAAGTTTTATAAGGTGATGGGAAGGATATGATATCCACAGACCTGAGAGTTGCATATCTGCAGCGTAGTGGACCCTTTAGAATCAAGTGAAAAGCTGAACGGATAAATTAAGTGACAATATAAAGAAATATGTAGATCGATGGATCAAATATTGTAAATTTTGTAAAGTACAGCATTTGTATTTTGTCATGTTTATATAAATAAAAAGGGTTATTTTAATCTAAGAAAACAATAAAATTATTTTTTGATAATGCTATATATTTTTTTTCTTTTAAAATTACAGATTGACCAGCACACAAAAAACAAAATAACTTCAAGTCATGAAAATTTTCTGGTATTAATGCAACCCAATCGACAAAACTTACCGAGAATATATTATCTGAATGTCGTGATGTTGCACGCAGTTACCCGTCGTTTTATAGTTCAAATCTTTTGAGACAATTACGGAATGCATGATATAGTTAGTGTATGAGATCTTGCTGTGTATAAGACTTGCTGAGGGAGAAAAGAATTAAAACAACTCTGAGAATACAATTGGAACACGCAGAGAAAATGTCGAAGTTTACCAAATTTGTCAGCCATTATTGTTCATGTCGATGGCGGCTATGCTATGTTAGCTTTTTCACCTTGCTTCTCATGCAGACTTTACGTGTAGACCTGAGTATGTCGTTAGTTTGTATGTTGAAAACACCCAATCGTACAATTGATGAAGTCGACCTTACTCTAGATAACGAACACTGTTCTCGTTTAGACAATCGTACATCAAATGGAGAAAATTTTGAAGGAGAGTTCGAATGGAGCAATACTCTACAATCAAACATGTTGGCTGGATACTTTTATGGCTACATTGTGACTAACCTTCTTGGCGGTGTATTAGCTGACAAATATGGTGGAAAAAAAGTTATGGGGGCTTCCATATTCTCAGCTTCTGTCCTGACCGTTCTCCACCCAAGTCTAACACGAATTAGTGGTTATTTTACTCTCGTATTGAGGATACTTACAGGTCTGGTTTCAGGGCCCATGTGCCCTGCTATACAATCCCTATGGGGAAGGTGGGCTCCACCTAGTGAAAATAGTATTTTGATAGGGATTTCACTCGGAGGTCAAGTAGTCGGTAGTATTGTAGGACTGTCAATGTCTGGTTTTCTTTGTGTTTATGGCTTTGATAATGGATGGGGTTCTATATTCTATGTATTTGGTGGATTATCGTTGGTGTTTAGCTTTGTATGGATTTATGTTGTTTATGATAATCCAAACGTCCATCCAACTATCAGCGAAGAAGAACGTTCTTACTTAAACAGAACAATAAAATGTAAAAGTAAAGTTAAGAACGTGCCTTGGAAAAGCATCATGACGTCTACAGCCGTTTGGGCCATCATTATGGCGCATACATTTATTAACTGGACTATTTTTTCTTTCCAAGTGATTCTGCCATTGTATATGAAAGAAGCGTTAAGTATCGATTCGAAATCAAATGGTTTAATGTCTTCAGCTCCGTTTATTGGACAAATGATTGCTATACCATTTTGTGGAAGATTTGCAGACTTCTTGCGTTCAAAGAATTATCTTTCAACACGATCCATCCGAGTTCTTTTCCAGTCAGTTTCTTACATTGGTTCAGCGTCTCTGATTATCGTGATCGGATTCCTTGATTGCAACCAAACGACATTGGCCGGAATTCTTTTCTTTATTACTGGGATGATTCTAACATTTTATGTAGGGGGTTTCATTGTCAATCATGTTGACATTGCTCCTAAATACGCTGGTATATTGTACGGAATTACCAATACTTTCGCGGCGTTGCCTGGCTTTCTGGCGCCTTTAACAACGAAAGCATTAACACCTAATGGAACACGGCAAGAATGGCAGATAGCATTATCACTGTGTGCCATATTTTCTGTGTGTGGGACAATAATCTATGCGATATTCGCGCGTGGAGATGTACAAGATTGGGCTGAATCTGATGAAAAATCGATTAAAACTTCTTCGAATGAGGAAGAAACTATCAATCTAAATGAGGAAAGACCATAATAATATTTGTCACGTTTCTGTTAATAAGAAACAACAATTCTTTGAGGTTTTCAAAATGGGTAAATAACGGGATTTTAGTATAACTATTGGTGTGGTTTTTATCAAAGCAATAATTTCTTTTCTTTTTACTACAGGCACAGAGCCTGAAATTTCTGGGGAAGGGGCCAGTCGATTATTGTCCAGCCCTCAATTGGTACTTATTTTATCGACCCTGATATGAAATAAAAAAATGGAAAGTCGACCTCGGCGGAGTTGAAACTCCAAATATAAGAAGTCGTAATAATAATAATAACGGGTTTAAAATGTTAGCACAAGACCAGCAGTTTTTGGGGATGGGGCTAGTCGATTAGGTTAATCCCAGTGTTCAACTGGTACTTATTTTATCAACCCCGGAAGTGGGAAAAGAAAACACGAACTCGGCGGAATTTGAACTCAGAACGTAAAGACGGACGAAACGTCGCTAAGCATTTTTCCCGGCGTGCTAACGACTTTGCCAGCACGCAATAATAGTAATATTGCATCTGACTGCAAATCCAAAACCTCCATTTGAAATTCGTCATAGGTGGTGGCCGCATTTATCTCCATAGGGGCTGAAAATAACTTTTTCATCAAGGGCAAGGAATCCTTGATGTCATCAAAACGGCATTCAAATTCGTCAATCAAGTCACTAATGAATCTTTTGTACTTATTCTATGGTCCGTCGTCCTTATACTTAGAAATTGAGGGGAGATGGATCGCGGTGCAATTAGTCTTCTAAAGGCGAAACTTTGCAATGATGACATTATGGCGTTTGGAAGACACTGCTGTACAATTCATAGGAGAGCTTGTCCTCGCCTTTTAGGGCTTTTTCTGCAGACAGCTGCATGCTGTCTCTTAAATCTATCCAGTATTACATCACAAAACTCATCGCGGTACCATTGTAACCCCTGTCAGATACTTAAAAAAAAAAACAATATCCATATACCGATTAACATACACTCACTCTCTCTTTCTCTCGCATACAAAAACGCATTTCCTCTTTGCTTTAAATCAAATGTTTTTTACTTATAGTTTTTAAAAACACAGAATATTATCATATAACACAACATGAACAGCCGTGTTCAATATATAACACAAATTGTCAATATTTACATTGACAATTTAAAAAAGATATTTGCTTGAATCTCATTGTTTTATGGCATATAACATTTTACTTTAATCATTAATCTCAATGATAAAAAAAAAAACAATATCATTTTATAGATCTTCAGGTGGTAGAGTATGTTACGTTGACAATTTAAAAAATTTATTTGCTTGAATCTCATTGTTTTATAGCTTATAACATTTTACTTTAATCATTAATCTCAATGATAAAAAAAGCAATATCATTTTATAGATCTTCAGGTGGTAGAATTAAAGAAAATGAACAAATTGTGTATATAAATACCAATGTTGCAGTAATCTCCCATGAGAAGCTACTCAAGTTTACTCCTTACAAAATGGTGACAGACTCACTTCGTGATATAACTATGCAGTGGTGTATGAATCTCATTTTTGGAAAGTACGGTGATAAATCGAAGTTTTGATCTTATTTGACCTTTTCAGCGAAGCATATTCTTACAAAATTTACCAGAACCCAGATATCTGAATGAATTACGATTTTGAGTGTAAAACATTGAATGATGAGTCAACTTTATGTCTGGGAGCAAACTTTAGTTCGCCTTGTAAACATGTTTTCCTTTTCATGGCTCAGTCACTCGAGGAAAGAAAATCGCTCGAATTTTATTTTTGTGAAAAGGAAAAAATATGATGACATCCTCTAACCTGAGACTCATTCCGTGTGTGTGCAACAGAGTGGACTCTGCTAAGGCCACTCGAGTGTCCAAAAACATTTTCCTAATTTTTCCCTAAACGCCCGTGCTTGTTTTCAGTTTTACTCCTTGCTTCATCCGTTTTCAGAAGAAGTATAAAGATTTCCTTCAATAAATCCCAAGATCCCTTGGTGGTTGAAAAAATTATGGAAATGTGCAAAATATTCGGTGCATCTGGAAATATGAGATGCATATCACATGTGATGCACAAGACAGGCAAAAAAAAATTAAAGAAAGCGACAGAAATCATTGTTATGAAGTAACTTTATTTGAAGTAACGTAATTTAACTTAAAAGTTATGAAGTAACATAAATTGATAGACTATGGTAGTGGTTCCCAACTTGGAGTCCGCGGACTCTTGGTGGTCTGCAATGCAAAGGTAATACTGGGGTCCGTTAACTAAATTCAAAATTTCGTATATATATATGTATATATAT
>NC_069004.1:2611502-2615934 GCF_001194135.2 Octopus bimaculoides | reverse complement strand
CTATGCTATGTTAGCTTTTTCACCTTGCTTCTCATGCAGACTTTACGTGTAGACCTGAGTATGTCGTTAGTTTGTATGTTGAAAACACCCAATCGTACAATTGATGAAGTCGACCGTACTCTAGATAACGAACACTGTTCTCGTTTAGACAATCGTACATCAAATGGAGAAAATTTTGAAGGAGAGTTCGAATGGAGCAATACTCTACAATCAAACATGTTGGCTGGATACTATTATGGCTACATTGTGACTAACCTTCTTGGCGGTGTATTAGCTGACAAATATGGTGGAAAGAAAGTTATGGGGGCTTCCATATTCTCAGCTTCTGTCCTGACCGTTCTCCACCCAAGTCTAACACGAATTAGTGGTTATTTTACTCTTGTATTGAGGATACTTACAGGTCTGGTCTCAGGGCCCATGTGTCCTGCTGTCTTATCCCTGTGGGGACGGTGGGCTCCGCCATTAGAAAATAGTGTGTTGGTTGCAGTCTCTTTCTCTGGTTTATTAATCGGTAGTATTGTGGGTTTGTCAATTTCTGGTTTCCTTTGCGTTTATGGCTTTGACAATGGATGGGGTTCTATATTCTATATATTTGGTGGAATATCGTTAGTGTTTAGTTGTGTGTGGTTTTATGTTGTTTCTGATACTCCAGATGTCCATCCAACTATCAGCGAAGAAGAACGTTCTTATTTAAACAAAACTATAATACACAAAGGCCAAGTTAAGAGCGTGCCATGGAAGAGAATTATGACTACTCCCGCCGTTTGGGCTCTTATAATTGCTCACACATTTTACAATTGGACGATTATTTCTTTCCAGCTGCTTCTGCCTTTATATATGAAAGAAGCATTAAATATCGATGCGAAATCAAATGGTTTAATGTCTTCTGCTCCGTTCATTGGACAGTTCGCGGCTGTGCAATTCTGTGGAAGGTTTGCAGATATTTTGCGTTCAAAGAATTATCTTTCAACGCGCTCTGTACGAGTTCTCTTTCAGAGTATTTGTTTCCTTGGCTCAGCGTCACTGCTGATTGCTATAGGATTCCTTGACTGTGACCAAATAACTCTGGCCGGCATTCTTTTCCTCTTCACGGGTATCTGCTTAGCATTTTACATTGGCGGCTTCAATGTCAATCACGTGGACATTGCTCCTAGATACGCTGGTGTATTGATCGGCATTACCAACACTTTTGGTTCATTGCCCGGATTCTTGGCTCCAATATCATCCAAAGCTCTTACACCTGATGGGACACAAGAAGAATGGCAAATTGTCTTAGCTTTGTGTGCGGCACTTTCTGTATCTGGAACGATAATGTTTGCGATATTGGCGAGTGGAGATGTACAGGAATGGGCTAAATCTCAAGAAATACCAAGTAATCGTTCTTCGAATGAGGAAGAATCACAAAATCTAAAGCAGTATGCATAAAAGTTATTTCCATGTATTCCACTTTATGTAACTTTTTTCTTTCTGAATTTTATCAGACATAATATTCTACTCTATATATATAGGTAAAAAATTAAATATATATAAATTATATATATATATATAATTTTTCAAAACGTGTAGTAAATAAACAAACGAACTATACTAAATATACAGGCGAACAGAGAGCACAGAAGCTCACGAACACCTCATCAGTTAGCGGTCAGAAAGGTCGAACGCAATTTCAGCCAATATCGATAAGATTGCTGCTACTCTGGAGGCAGCGGCAAAAATTTTTCTGGGAATGGGACCAAAACATTACGAAACGAGACCGTTAGTGGACGGACGAGGAACAAAACAATAAACAGAATAAAGGCTTAAAACATATTACATATAATACAGTGCATGTAGCAGTACTTAGTCGTCTTCAGCGGTAAAACAGGCTGTTCTACTCGCTTAAACTGTTGATGAGGTTTGCTTGAAACCTAGGAGAGCAAAAAAAAAACACAAAAAAAAGCTGTCAAAATGAGAAAGTGAAACCAGCGAAGGGTCTATGGTTATTTAACCATAACGTAGTGATTTAGAAATTTCGGGCTGGTATCCGGCGTGTTTGAAGCCAATTGCAAAATGAGGCATAACTTGGCTTTTGCTATAGCATGATTCTTGTAGAGGATTGCTCTGATAATAATGCACACTGTGCAGAGAATCGTTTAGCACCAGGAATTTTCAGCGCCAGAAGAATATTGGGAGACTTCCACAGCATGGGGTCACAGATATTTATTGATACCAAGCATTTTCTTCGGATTGTCTGTGGATCCTGACAATAAAATAGAAAAGTGTTTGAGGTGTTGCGTAAGCCTAATTGAAGCTAAAATTTTTGGGCTGGTTTTGTTAACGTTAGTATGTAAATATCTTCTTCGGACATAAGTAAACAGCCGTTATACATAACATTGGTGTCAAATTTTGGCACAATGGCCGCCAATTTCGGGGAGAGGTTAAGTCGATTACATCGATCCCAGTGTTAAATTGGTACTTATTTGATCGATCCCGAAGGGATGAAGGGCAAAGCCATCCTTGTCGGAGTTTAAACTCAGAACGTAAAGTCGGAGGAAATGTCACTAAGAATTTTGTCCGGCGTTATACATCATATAATGTTATTTATAGTTATTAATGTTCCGTAACATTATGGAAGGGGCCTTATGATCAAGAAATAAATTATGATAAAAAAATGAACGGAATTGCGCTTTGCTTAAATATTGAATTTCCAACTTCGAACGAAATTTGGGACGCTATATGCATGCAAGAATACAACAATGGATGATGTTGAGAGGAAAATAAAAAGAAAAGAAAAAAAGATCTGATCAAAACTATGTTTTATATTCTATAAAATATTTATTCTATAAAATATTAATCTCAATCATCTTGTTCTTTTTTTTTCTTTCAATTTGCTTTGTTTTTCTTATGTATTTGTCTGCTTCCTTTATCATGAAGAGTAGAGGCGCGTGGCTTTGTGGTTAAGGTGTTAGACTCATGATCGACAGATTGTAGTTTCAATTCCAGGATCGAGCAATCCGTTATGTTCTTCATTTCACATTGCTCCAGTCCACAGAGTAGGCAGAAACGAGTAATCCTACAACGGACTGGATTTATATACGCCATGGAAACCGCAGTCTCACCCATTTATCAGTCTTCTTTCTCAATTTACTCTCTTCATGTATAGCCGATCAGTGTCCGCACGTGGATGATGGGTTCCACGCATCATTAGAAGCTCTTTTGACTTCCTGTCCATCTCCTTTAGTTCCTCCTCTGTCCACTTCAAGATTCCAGCGCCATACCAAACTACTGCGACTGCGCGCGAGTTTATTGCCAACATTATATTTCTGGCATTTAGCTTTGAAGAAATATTTTACTTACTCGCCGCAGGTACTCTCTTTTTGTCTCTTTCTTCATTTCATTGTGTTTGATTCCATCTGCCCAAAGTATTCTCAGGTATTCATAACTGGATTGAGGTTGAATTACCTTCATTATTTCACCAGCTTTCCTCGTTTCATAATCATCGTAACACATTTTGAAAGTCCAAACTCCATCTTAATATCACTGGAGAAAATCCGCACAGACTGGACTAGGCTGTCCAGTTCTGCCTCAGTTTTTGTGTTATTATTATTATTATTATTATTATTATTATTATTATTATTATCATTATTATTGTTAGTAGTAGTAGTAGTAGTAGTAGTAGTAGTATTCATCTGCAAAATAAAAAAAAAGTAATAAAAAACAACAAAATTATACTTAAACGCGGGACAGACTTTCATCCATTTTAGCTAACATTTCCATGAAGTTATAACAAATTAATGTTATCCCGGCCAATAAATGCTATTGTAAAATCATTGTTTTTTATAAACACTTCAATTAAACTTTCTATACTCTTACATAACCTGTGTAATACACTCCCAACCGCTTTCAGGCCAGTAAAAGCGCTTTCTGTTTATATTTTCGTATAGCCTATTTCCTCCCCATCTCACATTATAGCTCTCAAATTTCGCTCGCTCTCTCACTATCGCTCCTCTATTTTTCGCATATGTGAGTAGGTGCTTGATTTAACGTACATTTAGATGCGTGTGTTTTTGCGCTAATTCATGTGTTGATAATGTTAACAGAGCCCCTCCACGGTGAGTGTACATACGTCACCAAATGCATAAAGTAACGATTGATATATCAGATTTAGTATTCTGCGGCAGCAGCTGAATTCAACAACACTGCAAACATTCGGCCAAACAGTGAGTAGAAAAATTATTATTTTTTTTTTTTTTTAAAGAAGCGTGTACAACATATTTCTCTTCTGTTTTGATGTGAACAGAACCTCACCAGTATTATTACGTCAACCGAAAAGAAATCCGAAGTCGGAATTCTTCGTTTCTCAGAACCAATGTCATATCTATCTGTCTATCTATCTATCTATCTATCTATCTATCTATCTATCTATCTATCTATCTATCTATCTATATGTGTG
>NC_069004.1:2607507-2609592 GCF_001194135.2 Octopus bimaculoides | reverse complement strand
ATATATATATATATATATATATATATATACAGCAGATGGAAGTGTTCAGGTAACACTGAGACGAAAGGAAAACCAAGTTGGAAGGTATAATGACTAAACGCTCTAACTGGTCAAAATAACTTTATAACATTTCTATGTTATCATAAATAGAGCATAAATATATATCAAAACATCAAGGCAACTAATGGCAAATGCCAATAGTATAAAATATACACATATATACGAATAGAAGGTGATAGAACCTGAAGAGGTAATACGAGTGAGGTCGAATGAAGAAAAATATATGGATTAAATTAATGCATAATAAAAGGGACTAAAAATTTAAGGCAATGAAACTAAAATAATATAATGCATTGCAAAAGCGTTGCAAAAGGTCGAAAAGGGGCGGGAAATGATGAAACTGAGGACGCAAAGGAGTACATCTATATGGCGCACCCAGTGAATATGCGCTGAGGCATGGGTGCTTAAATCTCGAGGAGAATAAGGACAGGATGAAAGGTATTTAATCCGGTAAAAGATGTGTTCAACGTGACAGGCTACGTATATTATTTCCAAGTCAATTCTGTCAAAAATTTCAAAATTAATTTTTCAAGAGTTGTTACCCTTGGACACTTAAATCATTCGGTAATAGGTTATTGAGTTGCGTCGACGGTGATTTTTTTTTCTTGTGACAGTCACGTAGGCAGGTGACGAAAAGTAAAGGTAAATGGGATACAATTTCATCCGATGCTACCGAGAAACTGCGAGTTCCGAATGTAAGTGCTTCAAGCTTGTATTATATATCAAACCTAGTCCTCTACTTCAACGATATTGAAATTTACTTCTTTTTTTTCTTTGGTGGGGCAGTTGAGATGGTATTCCGCCTTGTTTTGCCTTTATGTGCTCAACTGTGTGTGTGTATGTATGTTTATATGGACTGAGGCCATGCTGGGGCACCATCATGAAATTGACTGAATCGATCCCAGTGTTTATTCTTTTTGTTTTTTAAACCTGGTACTTATTCCATCGAAAACTTTTTGACGAACTGCTAGCTATCGAGGAAATAAACACTCCAACACCAGTTCTCGAGCTGTGTTGGGGAACAAAGGCACACGCACACACACGCACACAGAAAAACACACACACGCACACACATATAAGAAGATGATGTATAAAATAATAAAATAACAAATTTTTGTTTGTCTACAGTGGTATATATATATATATATATATATATATATATATATATATATATATATATATATATATATATACATGCATAAATCCGTTAAACCCAATATTAATATGCTACAACTTATTGCATTGTCTACCAGCTCTACTGGTAAATACGACTTATTGCATTCCTCTCAAAGCTTCTAAACTGCTATGATGTAAAACAATACATATATATAATTATATATATAAACAAATGAGTTAATATTGATTTCTTATATTGATACAGGGCCACGCAAGTCAGTGAATGCACAATCGATAGATTCTTGCCTGAACAGAGGACATAAAGAGACGTAAAGTAAGAAAAGGAATTGGGACAGAAAAGGAATTGGGAAGTTCGATCGTTTGGTTTTCCATAAATTTATAGTACATAAAAAATCTTAGAATCTACGTTCTCTGTAAATTACTGGCATAAATTTGCACCTTCTCAGTAATTTACCTTATTGTATTTTTCTCGTGATGCGATGATTTTAATGTGAAATTAAACCAGAAATGAATTCCAACTACAGTATATCGATACTTGTCTTTACATTGAGGGGTAAATGGCATGCGTGTTTATCGATGGAAAATAGAGCTAAATAACTGTGTAATATAACTGGACTAAAGAGATTCCGACCATAGTTTTGGAAGAACATATTTCATTCTATGAAAAAAAATGTAATTTAGAGATCAAACAAACATCTTTTATATAATGAAATCATTTTAAACAAATCACGGTGACCAAATCAATGAAATAATTTGTTAATTGTCGAACGCTACCTTTCACTGTTTATTTCAGCATACAGAACGTATATCACTCAGTAATTAATATACTTTCAGATTCGAAATCTCAGCCAAAACCTCGTGAGGATTAGTGGAAAGTATTCAATAATG
>NC_069004.1:2602759-2606547 GCF_001194135.2 Octopus bimaculoides | reverse complement strand
GGTAGGACAAATCATTGCACTACCCCTGTGTGGGAACTTAGCTGATTTTATACGTTCAAAGAAATATATGTCAACTCGTTGTGTTCGCGTTTTATTCCAAACCATTGCCCTGATTGGTTCAGGATGTCTGTTGATAGTCATAGGATTCCTCAGATGTGACCAAACCATTCTAATAACTATCTTATTGTTTCTTATCGGTATAACTTTATCATTTTCTAGTGGTGGTGTTGTCGTCAACAACAATGACATTGCTCCAAGTTATGCTGGTATTATATTTGGAATTGCAAATACAATCGCAGCGACGTCGGGAAGTATTTCTTCCTTAACTGCCAAAGCCTTAACCCCAAACGGTACACAAGAAGAATGGCAGATCGTGTTTGCCTTATGCGCTGCTATATGTGTAGTTGGTACAATATTATATGCAATATTGGCAAGAGGAGAAATTCAAGATTGGGCGATTTCGGAAGACTCCGGGGTATCTGTTCCCCTTAACGACATGAACACAAATAAACCGGCTTAACCAGTTTACTGAAATTTTAGCTATACCAAACACGGCATTATCACCGAGAATGCATAGTTTTCTTTACTTCTGTGATTCCGTAATGTATGTATGTATGTATGTAGGTATATGTGGATGTATACACATACACCTACACACACACACACACACACACACACACACACATATATATATATATGTTTGTGTGTCTGTGTTTGTCCCCCCATCATCGCTTGACAACCAATGTTGGTGTGTTTACGTCCCTGTAAGTTAGCGGTTTCGCAAAATCGACCGATAAGATAAGTACTGGGCTTACAAAGAATAAGTCCTGGGGTCGATTCGTTCGATTAAAGGCGGTGCTCCAGCATGGTCGCAGTCAAATGACTGAAACAATTAAAAGAGTAAAGGAGTATATATAAACAGCTAAGTAACTAAATATTGTGACGTATAATTTCTATGTATATTTAAAATTATTTCGTTATCCCCTGACGACGTCATAAGTTTAAATAGAAAAATCTGGCTTTTCGTTGAATAAATTTCTTCTTAAAATCCTTTTTGTATGCGTTCATGTATTATAGTTATTGTTTTTCATTTCACTTTGAATTTAATCTGTTTAAGGTTACCTTGATAATACTGCGTTAACATAACTTTTCGGAGATGTTGGTCTGAAAGTTATTTTATACCTTTTTTTTTTCTATATCTAAATATGTTGGCAGAGTGGAAAAGATCGTCAGTAATGTGTGATGTAATCATCAACTGAAAATGTGATTTCCTCCGTTCTTGTTCTTGTAAGCGATATTTCGAAATTCTTGTAAGCGATACTTGGATCTACTTATCATACACGCAGACTTGCCCCGGATGTTAATTCTATTTGAATTTATTGGTATCTGTTTGTTTGATGTAGTTATTCAAGTTCGCTTCATAGTCACGGTTTCGAAGATATTGCATTTTAAAATCCATTGTACCTTTTGTTATCAATGTATATGTTTAGTCTCTTACTTGTTTCAGTCATTTGACTGCGGCCATGCTGGGGCACTGCCTTGAAGAATGATAGTAGAATGAATCGTACTTTTTTTTAATCTTTATAAGGCCTCCTACTTATTTTATTGCAGTCAAATTTGAAGAAAAATTTTCATGAAACATAGTTTATATAAAAAACAGTTTTTGAAATCGCAATGACACAAACTTTTCAGGATTGAAGTTTTCGTTTTGTGTCTCTTGAACACAGTGTTGGGGGTTATCCATAAAGTGGAAGATATTTCTAGTAACGGTGCTATTTCAGGTTTAGTTCAATATCTAGAATTCTTCTCAAGTATTTTTCCTTTGTCTTTCGCAGTAAGTCACTTTTTCTATTTACTTTGAAAAAGAAATGTGTATTTTCTATTAATACGCATAATTATTAATATATATTCACTTCTTGGAATATTTCTAAGGGATGAAATTTTGATTTGATGTTTATGTACCCTGGGTGTTATATTAATTTCGACCCCGTTTGGCCGATGTAATTTTTATTGGATTTATTGTTTGTAGTGCAGTTCATGAGATTTTTGTTTTACAATTCCTTTTTGCATTAACCTTTAATTCCTTCATAATCTTGAATTTTTTGTCCTTCCCTCTTCAATTGTTTCACAAGTTCTACAACGAAGGTCTCCGCAGTTTGCAACTTGCATTATTTCTCTTTCTGATCTGAATTTCCTCATTGTTTATAGACTTTCAAGATTGCATATACGAACGGTGTGATCACATGGTGTACTGAACGTTGGACAAGGTAACAACTTGACATACTAAAACCTTCTTTGACTGACAGAGTGGGTAAATGAAATTGTTAGCAATTTTGAATAATAATAAGCAATTTCAAAGCATTATGAATTAACTTAAGACTGAAAAGGCAATTGAATAGTTGCTTACCGGGTGAAATATAGTTGTGGGACCTGTGTTTCGGCTTCGAAGTGTCCTCGTCAGAAAGTCTTTGTCCCGTTCTCTTTCCATTAGTATTAAACGTTCTGATATGCACATTGCGGTTGAGAACTGTACTAACCATTTGAAAATGAACATACGCCCATCTAATATCTGTCTACATGAGTGCTTTTGTCTCTCAACTGAAAATAATAAACTAATAAATATTTCTTGGCCAATAAAGCTTTCATGTTTTTAATATATTTATTACTGTATGATTTACACAACGGTCAATCAAAGTAGAACAATGTTGACAAACAAACTTCCACAGCTGTTTCTTTCTATGATTTGCTTCTCACCCTATCACTCTTTCTTTACTGTTATATTTCTGGGTTTATTCCTGCTTCTTCATCTTTTTTTTTGTTATAAATAATAAACACACTAGCAAACACCATGAAATATATTATTGTATTTCCTCCTTTAAGACTACGGCTTACCATGTCCCACTATTCCTCTGACAGGTAGCAATAACGAAGAAATTTGGTTTGGTTGACGAGTATGAATGCGCTGTTGAGAGACAAATCCTCATAAAATTCTTAAGTACAAGTTTTAGATGAGGAAAAAAGGAGTGGACAGGGATATGCTGTCTTTCAATAACTTTCTTGAAAATTGTATGTGAATGGCAAACACAGCCTGAGTGAACGGCCCTACGATAAGCATATGGCTATTGACCGAGATATGGCAGAAGTATGAAAACACATGTCCTTGATGAGCTGTGTATTCTAGGATCTGTGTCTGGGTTCCTTAAATGCCTCTTGTTATTTAACACTACTTAACGGAGACTTTGTTCGTATTTATATCATTTACTTTTTTGTAAATATATTTTCAGAAGATTTTCTCAAGTTCCTTCTGCATTGTATATTGGCCATCGTATCGTTTCTTCAGGTTTGTTAGTTTACTATTTAATACCTTCCACAAAAAACAAAACGTTAAACACAATGAGAAACGAAAACATAGAGACGAAGATAGAAAACGAACTTTTTTCGAACAACGAAAAAAAAACAAACAGAGAAACGAGACATGCAACATAAAGAATATTTCCCCTCATCAGTTGTCCCATGTTCCATCTACTCCGCGTTCGAAGGCAAGGACAATACGAGACAGGGAAAACAAATGGTAAGGGTTGTTAGGCCAAGACGGATGATTACTCAGATTATTAATTTATTTAAGATATATTGGGCTTATGGTATGGTTCACATTTATCAGTTACACGATTAAAGTTAATATTTAAAAGTTAATATTTTTCAATAGAGATTGAGAGACCACAATTGTTTTAAAATAACTATAAATTTTTCTTAAACAGTTCCAATTTTTTATTCGATGGGTTTTAAAC
>NC_069004.1:2599241-2602430 GCF_001194135.2 Octopus bimaculoides | reverse complement strand
GAGAGAGAGAGAGAGAGAGACCGGTGCAGGGAAGTAGACATACGGAAACACATGAGGTCACACGGCACGCTGTCATGCGTACGCACAAATTGGCGAACTCACACTCATACACATACAGACAAGAGAAAGGCACGAGCCCATTAGCAAGCATATAATCATATACACAGTGATGCGTGCGCTTACATGTACTCACACACACACACACACACACACACACACACAAACTATCTCTCTCTCTCTCTCACACACAATCTCTCGAAAGATTTCTTCATCACTACAAAAAAGCGTGATTAGCGAAGAAAAGGCGGTGTACATGATATACTGGCTACGTTTGACGATGTTTATGTCTCCTTTTATTTTCCAGAAACAGCATGATGTTCTGGTAAACAATCAACGGTGTTGAAGAGCATAAACATCAAAGCTGTAGTTGAGAAAAAGTTAGCTGACATGGCAGACTGGAAGCCATCTGAATATTGGAAAAGAGTTACCTGTATCAGGATGATTCGCGCCGGATATCAAAATGCCGACATCATGACCACTACTCAGTGCTTTGTGAACACGTTAAAGGCTGTAAGATTGGCTTTGACATGTAACGGCTGTTATAGAAATCGTATCACAATCAGTGGGTGCAGAATAAGTTGAATGATATTTGCAGGTGAAAAGATGCTCCTAGGCTTATCAGAAGGTGATCTCCAGTAAACACAGATTCGCTGCCAAATGTTGCAAAATATAGATATTGATTTTAATAATCTAATATTAATTTTTTTCCTTCATTTGTACAGGGTTTCAAAATTCAGAGAATTCACAATCGATTGCTTCTTGCCGCGACGTATGAGAAAAAAAAATACTCAAAGAATTTTATTTCTCAGCTTCACCAATTCTGTCCACCAACATTTGTCACAGTTTCTGTCACAGTTTGGTAACGAAGACTAAATTACATGAAATGACTCAACTGGTTCTTAGGTATGTCTAAAGCTTTGAATTTAACAGAGGAGGAATTCCAAGGCGCAAAGATTTTTCCAAACTTTACAGATAGTAACCGAATACCAGAACGTTTGTCCTCTGTAACTTACTGTCACAACTCTGCACGTCCACAGTTATTTTATTTCTTGGTTGTGTAAAACAGACACAAAGTACAACTAACGTATATTCATTGTTATATCGTATAACATATATTGATACTTGATTGGTAAATGACATACTTGTTAATCGATAATAAATGGTGCTGATGTTCTGTGAAATATAACTGAACTGCAGATTTTTTGTTCATCATTTTGGAAGAACACATAACATTTCAATAGCGTTACACTTTTGGGACCAAACTCCTTTTATGTAATGAAGTCAAATGCAACAAGTGTCTCTTAGTATTTGTCTAAGTATTTTGGACTTACATCTTTTATCGATTATATTTTCAGATTCTGATCATCAAGTAAAACGTTGTGAAAATTGGTAAAAATTGAAATTTACACAAAATGTCTAAATTTACCAGCTGGATTAAACGTTATTACTCATGCCGATGGAGATTATGTTATGCCTCTACTGCAGCGTTTCTCGTTATGCAAACATTAAGAGTTGATCTAAGTATGGCATTTGTGTGTATGTTGAAAACGCCCAATCGTACAAACGAAGAAGTTAACATTTCTGCAAACAACCAAGAGTGTTCCAGTTCAGATAATCATTCCATAAATCAAAATTTTAAAGGAGAATTCGAATGGAGTGATACGTTACAATCGAACATGCTGGCTGGGTACTTCTATGGATATGTAATAACAAACATTCTAGGTGGTTTATTGGCTGATAAATACGGTGGGAAAAGAGTTGTCGCAGGTTCAATACTTTCAGCAGGCATTCTGACCATTCTTCATCCAAGTTTGTCTCGAATTAGTGGTTACATTACGCTTGTTCTCAGAATTTTAACAGGTTTGTTATCAGGACCGATAATCCCAGCAGTTCAGTCCTTATATGGTCGTTGGGCGCCTCCGCAAGAAATCAGTTTATTGGTTGGGTTTACATTTGCAGGTCAAATTCTAGGGAGTGTTGTAGGTCTTTCAACATCAGGTTATCTTTGTGTTTATGGCTTTGACAATGGATGGGGTTCTATATTTTATGTATTCGGTGGATTATCGTTAGTGTTTAGTTGTGTGTGGTTTTATGTTGTTTATGATACTCCAGATGTCCATCCAACTATCAGCGAAAAAGAACATTCTTATTTAAACAGAAGTATAATAAGTGAAAAGGTAGTTAAAACAGTGCCATGGATACAACTGATTTCTTCACCTGCAGTTTGGGCCATTTGCTTTGGTTGGTTTGCTCATAGTTGGACTGATTTGTCTTTCCAGGTGTTGCTTCCTCTCTATATGAAAGAAGCCTTAAACGTTAATGCAACCTCCAACGGTTTAATGTCATCTGTTCCATCGCTTGGACTGATCATCGCACTACCCCTGTGGGGGAACTTAGCTGATTTTATACGTTTAAAGAAATATATGTCAACTCGTTGTGTTCGAGTTTTATTCCAAACCTTTGCACTAATTGCTTCAGCATGTCTGTTGATTGCCGTAGGATTCCTCAGATGCGACCAAACCATTCCAATAATTACGCTCTTGTTTCTCATTGGAATAACTTTATCATTTACCAGTGGTGGTGTTCTCGTCAACAACAGTGATATTGCTCCAAGTTATGCTGGGACCGTATTTGGAATTGCTAATGCTTTCGCAACAATGTCTGGTAGTATCAGTTCCTTAACTACAAAAGCTCTAACCCCAAACGGTACACAAGAAGAATGGCAGATTGTGTTAGCCTTGTGTGCTGCTATATGTGTAGTCGGTGCGATATTGTACGCAATATTGGCAAAGGGAGAAACCGAAAAATGGGCGATTTCGAAAGACTTTGCTTTATCTGTTCCTCTTAACGATATGAACACAAATACAACGGTTTAACTAGATTACTGGAATCTTAGCGAGATCAAACCTGACAAGATCTTACATTTGTTTACACCGGTGTCTGTGTAATGTAAGTATGTATATATCTGTTAAGTAAACAGTGTAGCTATACAATTAACATTAATATATTTTATTTAAAATATCACAAGCTAAATCGTCGAACAGATAGCTTATGGTAACTATTTTCTTCTCTCAAATATATATAGACATACCACACACACACACACACACACACACACACACGTATATA
>NC_069004.1:2597411-2599231 GCF_001194135.2 Octopus bimaculoides | reverse complement strand
TATATGTTTTTATGTATGTCTGCTTGTATGTATATGTAAAACAAGTGAGTGTATGATGTACCGAACACCGCACGTGGTAACTTCTTTATACATTAAAACATTGTTTTACGTCCAGAATAGGTACATAAAATTTTCTCGAAATTATTAGCAGTTCAGTGTAATAAGGCGAGGCAATTTCAAAATTGAATGTGTATGTTGGCTGAAGTATGCAATCGAATATTAGCTTACCGGGTGAAATAAAGTTGTCAACCCTGTATTTCAGTTTCGAATAGACCTCGTCAGAATATCTTTGCCATTATATTTTATGCACACATTGACCAATTGCAAGATGAACGTATGTCCATCTAAACTCCATCCATAAGCATACATTTGTTCTTCAACTGAGAATAATGAACTAATAAATTATATTTTATGACCTATAAAGCTTTCATGTTATTAATATATTTGTTACATTATAATGTGACGAGATGGTGGAATCGTTAATACGCCGGATATAATGCATAGCCGCAGTTTTGTCCGTCTTTCCGTTGTGGCTTCAAATTCCGCAGAGTTCCAGTTTGCCTTTCGTCGTTTTGGGGCTGATAAAAGAAGTACCATTTTAGCAATGGAGGGGATCAAGAGGTAGTATTCATCAACTTTAAGACATTATATTATGTCTAATTATATTTTAAAAAGACAATTATAACAATATACATACATGTATAACATATTATGCTTCACATATATAATATATAAAATATAAAATACCAGTAATTATTCAAATATATAACGTAGAGCATAGAAAGAAGGATATGCTCTAAGTTATATATTTTAATAATTACTGGTATTTTATATTTCATATATTATATATGTAAAGCATAATATGTTTATACATGTATGTATATTGTTATTATTGTCCTTTTAAAAAAATATATATCTTCTTTTATTCTTTTACTTGTTCCAGTCATTTGACTGTGGTCTTATTGGAGTACCTTGTAGGTGATGGTCTTCTTCTCCATATTTACCATAACCCTTTTCGGGGGTAACACCGCCCACCTTCTGTGTTATCTTACACGTGAGATGACTGGTTTCGCTGAAGAACACAATGCACCACCAGGTTCAAGAAATGAAACCACAATCTTGTGATATATTGAGTAGTAGTAGTAGTAGTAGTAGTGGTAGTAGTAGTAGTAGTAGTAGTAGTAGTAGTAGTAGTAGTAGTAGTAGCAGTTGTTGTTGTTGTTGTGGGTTGACGCATAATTATTGCAGCCTTTTTTCAACAAACTTTATTCCACAAAAGCAATAACAATATTTAACAAAAACTTCTTAAAGTGACGGTCTGGCCGTCTACCAAACAAATGGGAAGCAGTAATTGAAGTAGATGGTGAATATGCTCCAGAATAATCATTTAAAGTTGTTTTTGTTACACGTTTTTTTGTTGAATAAACTTTGTTGAAAAAAAAATCCGCAATAATTATGCACCAACCCAATAATTGTTATTATTGTTGTAGTATTAATCGTGGTGGCGGCGGCGGCAGCGGTAGTAGTAGAGGTCGTCTTCATTATAGTAGTAGTGGTAGTGGTAGTAGCAGTAATAATAATGACAGTTGTCGTTATAGAGTTGTTGGGCGCGGCGGCAGCACGATTTCACACCTAAACTAGCCTTGCAAGTACGTCTCAGTAATGTACATGTGTGTGTGTGTGTGTTGTGTGTGTGTGAGAGAGAGAGAGAGAGAGAGAGAGAGAGAGAGAGAGAGAGAGAGAGAATGATAATAAAGAACATCTATCTATCTATCTATCTATCTATCTGTCTATCTATCTGTCTATCTATCTGTCTGTCT
>NC_069004.1:2594117-2596259 GCF_001194135.2 Octopus bimaculoides | reverse complement strand
TAACGTTACTACAAACAACCAACATTGTTCTGGATTTGATAACCGTTCAATGAACCAAAACTATGAAGGAGAATTTGAATGGAGCGACACGTTACAAGCAAACGTGTTGGCTGGTTTCTTCTATGGATTTATAGCAACTAATTCTTTGGGTGGTTTATTGGCCGATAAATACGGTGCGAAAAGAGTTGTCGGGGGTTCAATACTTTCAGCATCCATTCTGACCATTCTTCATCCAAGTTTGTCTCGAATTAGTGGTTATTTGACTCTCGTTCTAAGGATATTAACAGGCATGGCGTCAGGATCAATATACCCAGGAATTCATTCTTTATATGGACGTTGGGCGCCTCCGCAAGAAATTTTTACTTTGATATTATTTATTTTAATTATTTTTATATAAATCTAGATAGTCAATTTATAAGATAGTTCATTTATAGTTTTAGCAATGTTTTCATTTTATTTTAATGGAAATACTTAAATATATATTTACAGGCGTGAACACAGGATGATCCACACTCCCTTTTTGGTGTTAAGAAGTTTATGTTTAGAAGTTAAAATCTGAAATAATTCTTCAACACAAAGATTACAATTAGTATCTCAAATTCTATAGGTAATGTCATGGCTAATTATTTCCCACTCTACGCCCGACTTTTTATTCTTGTCCTTCAATTCCCAAATAAATTTGCTAAGACTGGTTTAAGACGACTTATTTAGAGGATTAAAGGTGTATCGATGTTAAGCCATGCGTTTGTTATGCTTTTATTTTTATTCTTATTTCTATTTTTATTTATAGAATTATATTTATTATTATTATTCATATCATTAGCTTTAGGTTAAGATGGGATCCAATGTGGGTCCTTCCCCTTCGTGCATTAGAAGGTTTATTAGTATATACTTTACTATCATTATCACATTTATTGTTCTGTAAATTATTATTATTATTATTACTATTGTAGAAATCAATGAATTTCCTTTTCTTAAGTGAAGATATAATTTGGAAAACATTTCTAGAGACAGAGTGCGCCACACGGACGTTACTGGAGTTGATTATATCATAATATCTATTTTCCCTTGTAAAATGTTTAGAATAAAGTTTATACAGGGACCTAACCAGGCGAATGGAATAATAAACCCTATAATGTTACCCTTACTTGAAGTTCCCTAACAATTATCCAATTCCAAATTAATATTATTTATATACGGGGTGTGTCGTTTAACTCTATTTTTATTACTTTTGCTATTTTTATCAGTATTATCAAACGAACGAAGCAATAAATTTGTTTTCGTATTTTGTATTGCATTGTTCCCTAATGCACATTTATTTTTATTTCTATCTTTATTTCTATTCTTTCTAGGTTCTTTTAATCTTTCGTTACTACGAGTTACATCAATATTATTCATACAACTGCAGTCTACATTTGGCACAGGATATTTTAACCTCTGCTTCTATCCAGCTCTACTAAGTGCCATGTTATAATAGTCTGCGTTTTTGTTGAAATTTTTTGTACTACATGATAAATTTGACATTTCTCCAGATATATATTTTCAAATTCCTTTTGTTAAAAATTTCAAAATTAAGTCTATAAGAGTTGCTCCCCTTGAAAACTTAAACCATTCGGTGACGTCTTTTTGAGTTTCACCGACGGTGATTTTTTTACTTGTAACAGTCACGATGGCAGATGACGAAAAACAGAGGTAAATCGGATGAACTTTCATCCGATGCTACCGAGAATCAGCGAGTTCTGAATGTAAGTGCTTCAAGCTTGTATTATATAGTGTGTTGGTGCATAATTATTGCGGCTTTTAATCAACAAATTTTATTCAACGAAAACAATCACAATATGTAACGAAAACATCTTTAAATGACGGTCTGGCCGTCTGCCTAGCAGATGGGAAGCAGTAAATGATGTAGATGGTGAATACGCTCCGGGATAATCATTTAAAGGTGTTTTTGTTACGTGATATTGTTTTTGTTGATTAAAATTTGTTGAATAAAAGCCGCAATAATTATGCACCAACACAATATTAAATCTAGTCGTCTATTTCAACGATATTGAAGTCTACTTTTTTTTCTTATACATGTGATTTATTGCAGTGTGTGCGTGTCTATATATATACATATACATATATATATATATATATATA
>NC_069004.1:2590624-2591263 GCF_001194135.2 Octopus bimaculoides | reverse complement strand
CAAACCATTGCCCTGATTGCTTCAGGATGTCTGTTGATAGTCATAGGATTCCTCAGATGTGACCAAACCATTCTAATAACTATCTTATTGTTTCTTATCGGTATAACTTTATCATTTTCTAGTGGTGGTGTTGTCGTCAACAACAATGACATTGCTCCAAGTTATGCTGGTATTATATTTGGAATTGCAAATACAATCGCAGCGACGTCGGGAAGTATTTCTCCCTTAACTGCCAAAGCTTTAACCCCAAACGGTACACAAGAAGAATGGCAGATCGTGTTTGCCTTATGCGCTGCTATATGTGTAGTTGGTACAATATTATATGCAATATTGGCAAGAGGAGAAATTCAAGATTGGGCGATTTCGGAAGACTCTCGGGTATCTGTTCCCCTCAACGACATGAACACAAATATATCGGCTTAACTAGTTTACTGAAATTTTAGCAAGACCAAACACAACATTATCACCAAAAATGCATAGTTATCTATATTTCTGTGATTCCGTAATGTATGTATGTATGTATGTATGTATGCATATATGTGTGTGTGGGTGTGTGTTTGCATGTATGTATGTTGTCCTTCTGTATTTTATTTTAGAGTAAATTTTGAGCGGTCACCTACATGGTAATGAGGTTGTGAA
>NC_069004.1:2589866-2590614 GCF_001194135.2 Octopus bimaculoides | reverse complement strand
ACCCAGGAATTCATTCTTTATATGGACGTTGGGCGCCTCCGCAAGAAATTGGTTCGTTGGTTGGGCTTACATTTTCTGGTCTAAATTTAGGCAATATTGTAGGTCTTTCAACATCAGGTTATCTTTGTGTTTATGGATTTGGCAATGGATGGGGTTCTATATTCTATATATTTGGTGGAATATCGTTGGTGTTTGGTTGTGTTTGGTTTTATTTTGTTTATGATACTCCAGATTTCCATCCAACTATCAGCGAAAAAGAACGTTCTTATCTAAACAGAAGTATAAAAAGTGAAAAGGTGGTGAAAAAAGTACCTTGGAGACGACTGATTTCTTCTCCTGCTGTATGGGCCATTAGCGTTGGTCGATTTGCTCATAGTTGGACTAGTTTGACTTTCCAGGTGTTGCTACCCCTTTATATGAAAGAAGCCTTAAACGTTAATGCAACCTCCAACGGTTTAATGTCATCTGCTCCTTCGGTAGCACAAATCATTGCACTACCCCTGTGTGGGAACTTAGCTGATTTTATACGTTCAAAGAAATATATGTCAACTCGTTGTGTTCGCGTTTTATTCCAAACCATTGCCCTGATTGCTTCAGGATGTCTGTTGATAGTCATAGGATTCCTCAGATGTGACCAAACCATTCTAATAACTATCTTATTGTTTCTTATCGGTATAACTTTATCATTTTCTAGTGGTGGTGTTGTCGTCAACAACAATGACATTGCTCCAAGTTATGCTGGTATTAT
>NC_069004.1:2588182-2589546 GCF_001194135.2 Octopus bimaculoides | reverse complement strand
TATATGTGTGTGTGGGTGTGTGTTTGCATGTATGTATGTTGTCCTTCTGTATTTTATTTTAGAGTAAATTTTGAGCGGTCACCTACATGGTAATGAGGTTGTGAAGGAAAGCGATATTTGGATCTACTGATCATGCAAACAGAATTACCTCGGATGTTATTCAAGTTCGCTTCATAGTCACGGCTTCGAAGATATTTGCTGCATTTTTAAATCCATTGTACATTTTGTTACCAATGTATATGTTTAGTCTCTTACTTCTTTCAGTCATTTGACTGCGGCCATGCTGGGGCACTGCCTTAAAGAATGTTGGTCGAATGAATCGTCCTCAGTACTTTTTTTTTATTTTTATGAGGCCTCCTACTTATTTTATCGTGTTCTTTGCTGAACCGCTAGGTTACGGGTACGTAATTACACCACCGCCGATTGTCAAGCGGTGATGGGAGAACAAAATTATTGATGCCATCAAATTTGAAGAAAAATTTTCATGAAATATAATTTATATAAAAAAATATTTTTAAAAAATCAGAATGACACGAACTTTTCAGGATTGAAGTTTTCGTTTTGTGTATATACAATTTCACTGTGTATTTTCTCTTGAACACAGTGTTGGGTGTAATCCATAAAGACGAATATATTCTAGTAACGGTGCTATTTCAGGTTTAGTTCTTTATTTAAAATTCTTATAAGTTATTTTCCCTTTGCCTTTCGCAGTTAATCATTTTATTTCTTTACTTTGAATAAAGGAAATATTTTAAAATTTATATTTGTACAAATAATTATATGTTTACTACATGAAATATTATAAATGGTTGAAATTTTGATTTGGAGCATATGCACTCTAAGCGCTGTATTAATTTTGGCCCCGTTTGGACTGTATATGTATATAATTCATGAGTCAAACTAATACCTCTGCTTGTTGTTCCCTCACCTGTCTTCGTCTTTTGTTGTTCTGTAAATCTGAATTATATATACAAATAGACAGCTACACATTACGTTCTTAGATTACCCAAATCTCTTTCATTGGCCTCAGTCGTGACTGTTATGCTTTTGTCAGTGTTCCGGCATCTGCCTAGATGTTTTCTGAAGGAGGAGGCTCTTGTGTTCAGATGTTCTTTGATGCGGACGTGTAACGGTCTTGTTGTGCTACCCACATAGAACTTGTTGCATTTGTTACATTGTATTCTATAGACAACATTTACCCGTTGGCATATTTATGACAAAATAAAAGACAAAATTTTAAGAAATTAAATGTTAAAAACTGAAAATAAAATAAAAGGTTAAAAAATTAGAACAGTTAAATTAAAAAGTAAAAAAAAGAAAGGTTTAATTTTTTTATTTTATTGAAACTAGAATATGAAATGCAT
>NC_069004.1:2586834-2587777 GCF_001194135.2 Octopus bimaculoides | reverse complement strand
TATATATATATATATATATATGTATATATTTGTGTGTGTTTGTCCACCCACAATCGCTTGACAACCAATGTTGGTGTGTTTAGTTCCCCGTAATCTAGTGGTTCGTCAAATAAAAACCGATAGAAGAAGCACTAAGCTTACAAATAATAAGTCCTGGAGTCGATTTGTTCGACTAAAGGCGGTGCTCCAGCACAGCCGCAGTCAAATGACTGAAACAAATAAATTAAAAAATTAAACAATAAAAGATTATGCAAATTTGATATTTCTCGACATATATATTTCCAAATCCCTTTTGTCAAAAATTTCAAAATTAAGTTCACAAGAGTTTTTCCCCCTGAACACTTAAATCATCCGGTAACATCGTATTGAGTTGCGCCGACAGTGATTTTTTTGTTTTTGCAACAGCCACGTTGGCAGATGACGAAAGGCAGAAGTAAATTAGATAAACTTTCATCCGATGCTACCGAGAATCTGCGAGTTCTGAATGTAAGTGGTTCAAGCTTGTATTACATATTAAATCTAATCCTGTATTTCAACGATGCTGAAGTCTACTTCTTCGTTCTTATACATGTAATTTATAGCAGTATGTATGCATATACATATATATATATATATATACTGTTGTGTCTGAGGAAAGTCATTCTCTTTTGGTGCCTTATTATTTAACGCACTCACCGGTAAAGTTTCCACTCATTTACTTACTTATTCATTTTTCCTAAAATTTTCTTTGCGCCTTGCAAACTTTTCAATAGTTGTTGACTCTGTCAATTAGTAACGGACAGAGTCAACGGCTATTGCATGTGAATGAGTGGAAACTTTACCGGTGAGTGTGTTAAATAGTAAGGCACTAAAAGCGAATGACTCTCCCCAGACACAACAAAATATGCTTCAGCACACGAGCTCACGTAAAGAATCTTGCAAACCAAATGCAAAAACGATATAT
>NC_069004.1:2583176-2584121 GCF_001194135.2 Octopus bimaculoides | reverse complement strand
ATATTTGTGCAATGGCTGCTGTTTTGGTGCAGACATTAAGAGTCGATATAAGTATGGCCTTTGTTTGTATGTTGAAAACTCCGAATCGTACAAGTGAGGAAGTTAACGTTACTACAAACAACCAACATTGTTCTGGATTTGATAACCGTTCAATGAACCAAAACTACGAAGGAGAATTCGAATGGAGCGACACGTTACAAGCAAACGTGTTGGCTGGTTACTTCTATGGATATGTAGCAACTAATTCTTTGGGTGGTTTATTGGCCGATAAATACGGTGCGAAAAGAGTTGTCGGGGGTTCAATACTTTCAGCATCCATTCTGACAATTCTTCATCCAAGTTTGTCTCGAATTAGTGGTTATTTGACTCTCATTCTAAGGATATTAACAGGCATGGCGTCAGGATCGATATACCCGGCAGTTCAATCCTTATATGGACGTTGGGCACCACCGCAAGAAATTGGTTCGTTGGTTGGTCTTACATTTTCTGGTCTAAATTTAGGCAATATTGTAGGTCTTCCAACATCAGGTTATCTTTGTGTTTATGGATTTGACAATGGATGGGGTTCTATATTCTATATATTTGGTGGAATATCGTTGGTGTTTAGTTGTGTTTGGTTTTATGTTGTTTATGATACTCCAGATGTCCATCCAACTATCAGCGAAAAAGAACATTCTTATCTAAACAGAATTATAACAATTGAAAAAGTGGTGAAAAAGGTACCATGGAGACGGCTAATTTCTTCTCCTGCTGTATGGGCCATCAGCTTTGGCTGGTTTGCTTATTGTTGGACTAGTTTGTCTTTCCAGGTGTTGCTACCACTTTATATGAAAGAAGCCTTAAACGTTAATGCAACCTCCAACGGTTTAATGTCATCTGCTTCTTCGGTAGCACAAATCATTGCACTACCCCTGTGTGGGAACTTAGCTGATTTTATACGTTCAA
>NC_069004.1:2580931-2582908 GCF_001194135.2 Octopus bimaculoides | reverse complement strand
GTGGTGGTGTTGTCGTCAACAACAATGACATTGCTCCAAGTTATGCTGGTATTATATTTGGAATTGCAAATACAATCGCAGCGACGTCGGGAAGCATTTCTCCCTTAACTGCCAAAGCTTTAACCCCAAACGGTACACAAGAAGAATGGCAGATCGTGTTTGCCTTATGCGCTGCTATATGTGTAGTTGGTACAATATTATATGCAATATTGGCAAGAGGAGAAATTCAAGATTGGGCGATTTCGGAAGACTCCGGGGTATCTGTTCCCCTTAACGACATGAACACAAATAAACCGGCTTAACCAGTTTACTGAAATTTTAGCTATACCAAACACAACATTATCACCGAGAATGCATAATTATATTTATTTCTGTGATTCCGTAATATGTGTATGTATGTATCTATGTATGTATGTATGTATATATGTATGTATGTGTGTATGTATGTACGTACGTATATGTGTGTGTATGTATGTATGCACATACGTACATATGTATGTATTTCATAAAAATTATAGCTATGAAATTAACATAGAATTATATACTACTCCATTTTCAGTAAAAATTCAGAGAGCGATATCGCTGTAAAGACATCTTTTGCTACTTTCCCTACCTCATTCCCTCTCTGTAACATCTATTTATCTGTCAATCTATTTGCAATTTGGTAATTTAGATTTCGTAGCCATTCTTCTTCATTTAACTTTAGAAGAAAATGTGATTCCACGAATCTTAGTAAATGTATTTTGGATCTGAAAGAGAGGAAGATTAACTACGATATAGAGTGGTCCATTATGTTCTACGCTCCATTGTACAATACTGATACTTTTAAATGTGATCTTTGTCTACAAGAAACGTATTATATAATTACCTCAAAACTAAAATTATAAAATTGTAAAACCAATCTTATATTGAAATGCTCCCATAAATAAGAAAAATGCATTTTAATATTTCAATAGAAATTAACACCTTAATTGCTTTTCCTATCATCTAATAAGCATAGTTTTTCTGAATTTCTGAAGCATATATAAATAGCTAAGTAACTAAATGCTGTGACTTTCTATGTGCTGTATAATTTCTCTGTATATTTAATATTCTTTCGTTATCCCCTGACGACATTATAAGTTTAAATAGTAAACTGGCTTGTCTTAGAACATATTCCTTCTTAATATTCTTTTTGTATGCGTACATGTATTATAGTTATTGTTTCAATTCACTTTGAATTTAATCTGTTTAAGGTTGCCTTGATATTACTGGGTTAACATAAATTTTCAGAGATGTTGGTTTGACAGTTATTTTGTACCTTTTTTTTAACATCTAAATATGTTGGCACAATAGAAAAGATCGTCAGTAATGTGTGACGTAATCATCAACTGAAAATGGGATTTCCTCCGTTCTTGTTCTTGTTGTCCAATATTCCGAATTTATCGAAATTCTTGTAAGTGATATTTGGATTTACTTATCATACACGCAGAATTACCTCGGATGTTAATTCTATTTGAATTTATTGTCAAGCTGTGTCAAGCAGTGTTACGGGATCAATTTTCAAGCGGTGTTGATTGATGCAATAAAGATATAGGAAAAAAAATTTCATTAAACATAATTTATATAAAAAAAACATATTTTAAAAATCAAAACTTTTCAGAACTGAAATTTTGCCGAACCGCTGGGTAACGGGACGTAAACACATCAATATCGGTTTCTTCGACATTAAAAAAGAAATTTTGGATCTTTTTTAAAACGGGGGCCACATTTTTCATTAACGAAACACTTTGAAACTTGGAACACTGGTAGAATGTGTCATATAAAACATCTTTTTCTCTTAGTCTTCTTTAAAAAAAAAGAAATCCCTAAGTTATTCCATGTTAAAGTTGTCGTATTTCTGTAATTTCAACCAATCACTGACGTCCATTCAGCCGATATACATTAAGTGCCGACTACATAAACAAACGATTCTGAAACAATTCTATCGGTGATAGG
>NC_069004.1:2576397-2579312 GCF_001194135.2 Octopus bimaculoides | reverse complement strand
ACGCGCGCGCACAAACACACTCACACAGACACGCACATATACATGTATGTATGTATTGCTAACCACTACACATTCTTTATTTTCTCTCCTTGTTTCTTTCTGTGTTCCTTTCTGTGGAAAAGCGTAGGCTCGAAACGTTAAAGACTTTTTCACTTCCCGAGCGTTAAACTAATACATCTGTTTGTTGTCTACACCACCTGTCTTCGTCTTTTGTTTTTTTTTTGTGAATTCTCCCTATATGTATATATATATATATGTGTGTGTGAGTGTGTGTGTGTGTGTGTGTGTGTGTGTGTGTGTGTACATACATACAAAAAATAGTAGCTAAGCCGTTTTATTTCTTTTCGCGTCGTTTGATTGACCGGACGAGTCAGACTCCTCTATAATTGCCCATTCTTGGATTTCTCCTCTTGCCAATATTGCAAATATTATTGCACCAAATACACAAATACCACTGTACAAGGCAAACACGATCTGCCATTCTTCTTGTGTACCGTTTGGGGTGAGAGCCTTTGCAGATAAGGAACTAATACTGCCAGAGAGCGCAGATATCGCATTAGCAATTGAATA
Organism: Octopus bimaculoides; assembly: GCF_001194135.2. NCBI lineage: Eukaryota > Metazoa > Mollusca > Cephalopoda > Octopoda > Octopodidae > Octopus > Octopus bimaculoides. The sequence continues at coordinate 2,578,742 of NC_069004.1, read as the reverse complement.
CACAACACCAGCAAAACTTGGAGCGATGTCGATGTTATTAGCAATAACTCCACCACTGGAAAATGACAGAGAGATGCCACTGAGCAAAAACAGGACACTTATTAGAATGGTTTGGTCACATCTGAGAAATCCTATGGTAATCAGTATACACGCAGATGTAAGCATCGAAAAAGTTTGGAATAAAACGCGAACGGAACGGTTTGACAGATATTTCTTTGAACGCAAAATGTCAGCGAATTTTCCACATAAAGGTAGAGCAAACATTTGTCCCATGGAAGGAGCAGATGACATTAAACCGTTCGATGTTGTTTTAATGTTTAAGGCTTCTTTCATATAGAGAGGTAGCAATGTCTGAAAGGACATATCTATCCAATTATAAGCAAACAAACCAATATTAATGGCCCAAACTGCAGGGGAAGAAATCAGCCGTTTCCAAGGAACTTTTTGAACAACATTTTTACATTTTATAGCGTCGTTTAAGTAGAAACGTTCTTCTTCACTAATAGCTGGATGAACGTCCGGATTATCGTAAACAACATAAATCCACACAAATCCAAACACCAACGATAATCCACCAAATATATGAAATATCGAACCCCATCCATTATCAAATCCATATACACAAAGGTAACTTGAAGTAAGAAAGGCTACAATATTACCAAGAATTTGACCAGCAAATGCAAGCCCAATCAATACACTGTTCTCTTCTGGAGGGGCCCAACGTCCGATTAGGGAAAAAACTGCTGGAAATATAGGTCCAGATACCATACCTGTTAATATTCTTAGAACAAGCATAAAGTAACCACTAATTCGAGTTAAACTTGGGTGAAGAATGGCTAGAATGGATGTTGAGAAAATTGAACCGGCAGCGGTTTTTTTCCCACCATATTTATTTGCCAATGCTCCACCGAAAATATTAGTTACCATATATCCATAGAAGTATCCAGCCAGTATGTTTGATTGTAACGTGTCGCTCCATTCAAACTCTCCTTCTATGTCTGGATTAAATGAATCATTATCGAAACCAGAACAATGTTGGTTGTTTGTAGTAACGTTAACTTCCTCACTTGTACGATTGGGTGTTTTCATCATACAAACAAAGGCCATACTTATATCGACTCTTAATGTTTGCATGATAAGTAATGCCACAGTGCAAGCGTAACATATCCTCCATCGACATGAATAGTAACGCTTAATGCCACTGGTAAATTTAGACATTTTTGCAAATTCAAATTCTCTTATTTCTCTTTATGCTGTTCCCGCTGTTTAGAATTTAAGATTATATTAATTCATAAGTAATACAATCTTTTTATATTTAAACGAAACCTTTAAGTCAGTAACTGCAATTTAGTGGCTTACTTGTATACTTTTGTCTAGTGACTTTTGTCAATTTCTAATTGTTTTGCAATTTCAAAATAGAAAAGATTTGTTTGATCTCGAAGCCGAATATTTTATCGAATTACATCTTCTTCCAAAATACTTGATAACGATATCTTTAGTACAATTACATTTCACAGTACATTCAGGCAATGTAATATCGATAAACATGGACGTCATCTACCAATCACTAAAAAGGAAGTATCGGCTCACAGTTTGGTATCTGGTGAGTAACTTCGTTTCACCATTACTTAGGAATAGAAAACATCGCGTCAAGGAATGAATACAGGCAAATAATAAAGTAATAATGAAAGTGAAGAGATGAGACAGTAAATTATTCAGGAATTGTTTTGCAATCCGTAATGTTTAGATATGGTCGCGAGTGAGTCTTAATAGTATCACTTCTAATTCTTTCTTTGTCAACTGTAAATCTGAGACATCGTACAAATAATAAACGCTAGAAAAATGTATGGTAACAGACGGGTTATTGAAAAAAATGTGTGTTCAGTTCAACTTCGTTCTTTGATATGTTGGATAATAGTTTTTAATAAAAGTTTCAGTGTAGCTGTGATAAAAGGAGATTGTAAATTCCTTGAAAGCTATGTTTTCAATACTGTTGCTGTTCGTTGTGTAGTTATATTTTATATTAAGGCAGTATAACTTTGTGGTGGTGTTTATAATGTACTTTCTATTCGAAGCTCAGTCATTCCATGTAATCCATTCTTTGCATTTAAAATGTGGCAGAAACTGAAGATCCAATATTTAGGAAATATTAATTCAGTGAGAAATGTCGGTGGCTAGAAATGATGAAGTTGAGAAATAAAATTCTTTGTGTATTTTTTTGTTTCTTTGCTTTCTTAGAGTATTTTCTTAGTTCAGTCATGAAGTGATCGATTGTGCATCTCCTGAGATGTGAGATCCTGTACCATGTATAAAAAAAATCAATATTAGTAAGATATTTCATTTAG
>NC_069004.1:2574106-2576165 GCF_001194135.2 Octopus bimaculoides | reverse complement strand
CGAGAGAATTCACAAAAACAACAGACGAAGACAGGTGGTGTTGAAAACAAATAGATGTATTAGTATAACGCTCGGGAATTGAGAAAGCCTTTAACGTTTCGAGCCTACGCTCTTCTACAGAAAGGAACACGGAAAGAAACAAGGAGAGAAACAAGGAGAGAGAAAAATGTGTGTAGTGGTCAGTGATGTGCGTGTGTATGTGTGTGTTTGCCTTTGTGTAGCTGTGTCTGTTTCTCACGACTTACCGGCTGTTTTGTTCATTTTCCTTAAGTTTATCGATATGCAATGGTAGGTGTCATCCGAACTTCAAAAGAACGCGAACTGTTTATATACTTTAATAACAGCTGTCGTCTTTACTTGAATCCGTTCAGAGTATTCAACTCTCCAACTGAATAAATAAATCGTTTCAGATGTAACTGGCAGACGTCATTAACATATCTACAATGTATTGAGGTTATCAAATTAAAGAACGGTGGCGTGACAGTTGTTTGTCTATGAATTTGAATTTATTATGCATAGCATATTTATATATTATCTCTGAGTTTTTTGTTACATTTATTTATTTGGCCTCAATGTCCCGTTCCTATAATCATATTATCTGATAATGATAAGATATTAGAAGTGGGGGTAGATATTGGAAAGGTGGAAAGATGGTCAAATGTACTGTTGCAGGTGAGAGAGGTGGTTTACCATAAGGGGATGAAGCTGACAGTTTCCTCCCTGAATGGAAACAAAGTACGAATGGGAATTAACTGCCCGTGGTATGATACACAGGGTCGGTATCGACTACGCGATGATATGGTTACAGGATCAGAGATGCATAGAGACTTGTGGAATGGGTGGTGGTGGGATAAAGTGCATCAGAAAACAAGGATCTCTAATAGCAGTTAAATCCAATTCAAAGCTAATAAGAATTCCCACGATAGGAAATATTGAAAGAATAAAGGAAAAATAGAGCAAATTAATATAATGTTTTGCATACGTCATAAAAAATTATAAACCTTCAAGAGATCGTGAGGAAATTATTTCCTAGAATTGACTCCCAGTTGTATAAATTCATTAAGTTTTTTTCTTGTTAATTTCCAAAACAAAATCTCATTTCTTATAAGACATGTGAGTGGTAAGCTACTGATGGCATCGGGGTATCTTTTAAAAAGAGTAAATCTCTTAAAATCTGAAATTTTCCCTGTCAAAGTGTTGTGAACTTTTGTTTATCTGGTAGATTACTGTTAATATAAAATATAATTTATCGATAAATCTGTGCTGTAAAAATGACTATATACCTGTAATCTAAATCACGTATATAAATCATGTTTATAACCTAAATCATGGACATAAAATAATTATCTTTATTGTGTGGTTATTGAGTTTCAATTTCCGCTTGTCAGGTAAAGGATAATTTAATGTACGTCACTTGAGTTTAAATGTAAATAACGTTCTCAAATTACTGAAAACAGATCCTATGTTACAGCATTGCATTATTCAATTAGTACATCCATGAAAAGACTTGTAGTACTGTCTGAACAGTACTACAATACATACCAGAAGTAGATATTTTCCCCAAACACCGGAGGTGGACAAACACATAGCCTTTGAGATTAAACTTATGACATTTAGAAACATCGCGCTTCTTTTGTGGTTCAGTGGATAAAACAATAATCCTGACTCAAAAGCCGGTATCATTAAACGGTAGTCTGCCTAATGATGTGTGTGTGTGTGTGTGTGTGTGTGTGTGTGTGTGTGTGTGTGTGTGTGTAGTACCACTTCCCTACAAAAACCTTTAGTGGTTACATACCAGTTTCAGAAATGCGTCTAATATGTAAATTGGTATATCCAAAAAGAACACCGCTGTATGCAGTAACTATATAAGCAATGTGTTCGAAGGCAGTAGTGGGTCAGATGAGTGCTGAAGAAGAGCAACGACCCCCGAAATATGGCATATACATTCATTACGCACTTTTGTCTTCGATCTCATTGCTTGTTCACATCTGACGTCTCGATACGAAACGTTGTATCAAAAAGCAGTGCTGGCTATCAGTTCTATAGAAGCTCTGTAAGA
>NC_069004.1:2572986-2574006 GCF_001194135.2 Octopus bimaculoides | reverse complement strand
TTCTCATTTCTTAAATATATATAAACTCTGGTTTATCTAATTATCTTACAATTGAATATTAAATATAATATTCAATACTAAGAATAGGTAATAAACCAATAAATTCATTGAATTTTAAAATCTCTTAAAGGGGTATTGAACCTCTGTATGTATATATATATATATATATATATATAGAGAGAGAGAGAGAGAGAGAGATGTACTTGCATAGCAAGTGACCTGATCTGAGATCGTGTGCTGGAACAAAAACAATTGCAGCGTGGAAGGTGTTTATAAGCCATTTAAAATAACACACGAAAGCCGTCAGATTCACTTCAACATTTAAATTTAATTTGTCAAAATATTTTCGTCGCTTTGAGACCGCAACCTTTTCACTGACAAAATTGTGCAGCACAATTTTGTAAGTGAACAGGTCGCGGTGAAATTTTATATTAAAAGCAAACACAAATTAGTTTGTGCATAGAAAATAAAAGTTTGTGCATAGAAAATAAAACTTAAGCACAGAATTCATCCACTCCTATCAATTTTGACAATTTTATACTTGGTGCAGTGGAGTCGAACAACCAATGCGTTACAAGGCAAATAATTGTTCTGTGTAAAGCTGTGAATTATTTTCTTTGTTCACTACTGAAGCTACATTCAACTGTCATGCACTAGATATTATATATATATATGTGTGTATATATGTGTGTGTGTATAAATGTATATGTGTGTGTTTGTGTCGTATGCACACACACACACACATGCACACATAAACGCACACACAGAAACAAACACACACATATATATTTCAAGGTGGTAAACGATACTCAAGTGATGGTAAGCCAGATAACCACTGGCACAACGACATAGACACGCTCAAATTCACACACACATATACGATGGGCTTCTTTCAGACTACTCACAAGGCTTTGGTCACGAGGCTATAGTAGAAGTTAGTTGCCAAAGGTGGTAAGAGGTGTGACTGAACCCTGAAGCCCACTGGCTTCAAGGTCCAGTCACCACACAGCCATTATATAT
>NC_069004.1:2569796-2571205 GCF_001194135.2 Octopus bimaculoides | reverse complement strand
TACAGAAATATCCCCAAAACTTAATTTTCAACTTCACCGATTCTCTCCGCCAATATTTCTCCTTGGACTAGTATTTCCAGAATCGCCATCTTTAATTTCTATCACATTTTAAATACAAGGAATCGATTACCTGGAATGACTCAACTGGGAAGGAAACTATATAGTAAACGCCACCGCGCAGCCATACAGAGCTTTTTTTTATTTAATCAAACGTATCAAAACAAATAGTTTCGCACGCAGAGTTTTTACTATGGCATCTACACTGAACTTTTACGAGGAATACTATTCAACAAATCATAGAACCAACTGGAACTGAGCAGACATCTTACCGTCAACAGTCGTTCACCATTTACTTATCAATTGTTTCTTAAACACGAGTGAGACATTATATCTACAGTACACAGTTAAGCCGGATTATTGCCTCTTCCAATATTACAGATTATACCAAAATAAAAGACTATTGCACCTTTACAGTTATCTTATTTCTTGGACATTTTCTTGATTAACAGTGATTTATTCTAATTTCAAATAATAAGGAACAGAAATATATAACGAAAAGATTTTGATTGATTTGTATTGATACCAGATACTATATTCATTGGTAAATGCCATTTATATTTATCGATAATGCAATATATTTATCGATAATGGAATATATTTATCGATAATGGAATATATTTATCGATGATGGAATAATTGTGAAACATATTGGTACTAAAGACATTTTAATTTTAGTTATTGGAGTCCATGTTTCGTCTAATCAAATATACACTTCAGAGACCAAACAAACATAATTTATTTTATGTAATCAAGCTAACCAAAAGAAACGAATAAGCTGCTGATTTTTGAGGCAATCTTTTATGTCATTGATTCCATATTGAGAAATTACCGCACACATCACTGAATATACATACTTTCACTTTCATTTTCATCAAGCGAAATATTATGAAAATCAGTGAAATCAAAGTTAACAAAAATGTCTGCATTTACCAACTGGATTAAGCGTTATCATTCATGTCGGTGGAGATTATGCTATACTTGTTGTATGACTTGTCTTCTGCTACAAGCAATGCGAGTTGATCTAAGTATGGCCTTTCTTTGTATGTTGAAACCACTCAATCATACAAGAGAGGAAGTGAATTTTACGGCAAACAGCCAATATTGTTCCGGTTTGGATAATAAGACAACAAAAGCAAATTTTGAAGGAGAGTTCGAATGGAGTGACACCTTGTAAGCGAACATCCTGACTGGGTTCTTCTACGGATATATGGCAACTAATTTTATTGGCGGTTTATTGGCAGACAAATACGGTGCGAAACGAGTTCTAGGGGGTTCAATTCTCTCAGCATCCATTCTTACAATTTTATACCCAAGTTTGTCTCGAATTAGTGGTTACTTTACGCTTGTAC
>NC_069004.1:2567463-2569669 GCF_001194135.2 Octopus bimaculoides | reverse complement strand
GTACTGATTGGGTTTACATTTGCTGGTCAATTTCTAGGTAATATTTAGGTCTTTCAACAGCAGGTTACCTCTGTGTATATGGATTTGATAATGGATGGGGTTCCATATTTTATATATTTGGTGGATTATCGTTCCTGTTTAGTTGTTTGTGGTTTTATGTGGTTTATGATAATCCACTATCAGCGAAGAAGAACGTTCTTACATAAACAGAACTACAATAAGTGAGAATGTTGTTAAAAATGTACCTTGGAAACGGCTGCTTTCTTCACCTGCAGTTTGGGCCATTATTTTCAGTTTGTTCGTTTTTGACTGGATGGGGTCCATTTTTCAGGTGTTGCTACCTCTATATATGAAACACACCTTAAGCATTAATATAATATCCAGTGGTTTAATGTCGTCTGCTCCTTCGTTTGGTCTAATGATTGGTCTACCTCTATGTGGAAAACTTGCAGATTTTGTACATTCAAAGAAATATCTGTCTACTCGTTCTGTTAGAGTCCTATTCGAAACCTTTTCTATGATTATTCCAGCAGGTCTGTTGGCTGCCATAGGATTTCTTAGATGTGACCATACCATTTTAATAACTTCGTTTTTGTTTCTCAGTGGTATAGCAATATCACTTACCAGTGGTGTAGCCCTCGTTAATAGCAATGACATTGCCCCGAGTTATGTTGGTATTATATTTGGAATTGCGAACACTTTTGCTGCAGCATCGGGCAGCATTAGTTCCTTATCTGCAAAGGCTCTCACCCCAAACGATACACAAGAGGAATGGCAGATCGTGTTTGCATTATGTGCTGCTATATGTGTATCTGGAGCAATAATCTTTGCAATAATGGCAAGAGGAGAAATCCAAGAATGGGCAAGATCACAAGAAACTGGATCATGTGGTAATGTGGCCGACGTGAATATCAATACTATTGCTTAATAATATTTCCCAGCTAGCTTTTTAACCAGAGAAGTGGAGATATTACCATCGAGTATTTGTGCCTGAGTAGGCGTCACCAGCTCAGCATTTCCCTACCTTGTCCATAACAGAACGAAAGACTTGCAAATACATAGAAACATAGTTTGTCAGCTGACCCTTCGTGTTTATACTTTGATGCTCACTCTTTCCGAATGCCATGTCAAACTCGATAAAATCCTGATTCTCGTAGTCATCTTTCCTTTTCATTTACAGTTTGTCTATCTTCTCTCGAAGAGAGAGTATTTCAGTTAAATCAACAATATATTTTGTAAGGGAATTAACATACCCTTATTCGTATTGCTTTTAAATACCAGCTATTAGCCACTGTGAACTATTACTCTTAGCTTTATCCCCAGCTTATCTCAAGTACCAACAGCATAAATGTGTCACAACGTTTTTTTTTTGTGTGTTTGTCTAAATATATTTGTTGGAGAAAAACTCGCGTAACAGTTGTAATGATGAGGATTATTAATGTAGAAACACGTCTTTTCTCTCCAGTCAGTGGGCAAATGGAAGTTATATTACAGCAAAGAGTGGAAGAACGTCTTCAATTTAATATAAATCTGTATCATCCGTCCCGATCCTATTGCAAACTCTATGTCTAACGTTTTTGTTCAATAATAAAAGAATACCTTATCATTATTACAAATGTTTCTGATGTAGTTGCTCTTGCTTTTATGGGATATTTTCTTTTGTGTGTATATGTGTGAGTGAGTGTATATGAGTGAGTGAGTGAGTGAGTGAGTGAGTGTATATGTGTGTGAGTGTATTGTCGGTTTGTGTGTGTGTTCAGATGTTTGTGTGTTTATTTTTGCGATGTTTCACATGCAACACAGAAAACCTGATCTACATAATTACATGCAATGGTTGCAAACATAATTAGATAGGTCAGACGGGTGGATGGTTGCGCAAAAGAATGACGATACATTGTCAAAAGATATGTGATAAAAACACGAGGAAATTCCTTTAAGCAGTCACATCGCAACCTGTGCAGGAATGGACTTACCTAATTTCAAAATATTTCCCTTCTACAAGTGCTCAGATTCTTTCAACCAACAACAAAAACTAAAGAAATGCAATTTATTAGCAAATATAAACCACAACTAAATATAGACCAAATCACTACCAACCAATAATTAAGAACGGACACTTAAAAACAATTTTATGCAAATCATTTTGAAAAATACTTCCCATCAATTCTTAAAACTTTTTTTTCCAATATATATATATATATATATA
>NC_069004.1:2562458-2566775 GCF_001194135.2 Octopus bimaculoides | reverse complement strand
GTATAATTTACAATACAAAGTTATCTTCAGCCGCAAAAGTATTTCTCTCCCAGGAAATTACATCACATCGGCGTTAAAGGAGGAAGAAAGGTGTGATATAAGAGGTGAAGATCCTTTAGGTATTTTGTATAGTACTATAGTACTATAGTACTATATATTTTGTATAGTACTATACCTCGTATAATTCTCCATTTACACATAATTTCTTCGGTCCTCCGAAAACCGTATTTTTGCTGTTATTTTTTGGATTTACAATTTATATATATATATATATATATATATGTATCGTATATGCATGCATATCTATATATACATCGCATATGTGTGCATATATATATATATATACATATATACATACATATATTAGTAAAAAGTAAGGGATTACCACAAAACGATTACCAGTTTGCTCTCAGTTAGGTATTCATGTAATATAAACATGTGCTTATGGAAGAAACGTTTGATTGATTAGTCTATGTGTGTGTGTGTGTGTGTGTGTGTGTATGCTCCTGTTTTCTGCGTCGATATGTTCGTGGGTAAAAGTTTGGAATATTGAAAAAAAATTTAAATTGTTATGCTCAAGTACAGTTTTATTCAAATATATACAACGTAGGGATATACTTACCTAATAACTGATCCAATGGCTCAATATCTAGAAGAAAAATAAGCAAAATCAAAGATATAGTTCTGGACCAAATTGCTTACTTTTAATATGACTTTGGCCATTTAACATCAAAATTGTAATTTTCAGACCTATGTTCGAAACTCTTGGCCACGACTACGTACGTGTCTCAATGTGTAAGTCTATGCTATATAAGGTGTGTGCATAAATATCACATGTTTGTCATTGTATAATGTTAAGTAAGCAATAAAACTCGTTTTCCATGTATTTTTTCAGATTGTCTTTCATCGATAAAAGACTGCACCTGCAACTATAGGACGTGTGTAAATTTTGGATGCGTTTCTACAAACAATTGTGTGCATCTGTTGTATATTCATGAATGTGTGTTTGTACCTGTGTCTGTCTGTCTGTGTCTGTGTTAGTGTGGACATATAGATATCCATAAAAGAACAAAAGACCCATTAATAAAAGTATTAAAATCCACAGATCACAAATAAAATAATAGTTGCTGAGCTAGTTTCCAACACAACGACTGGGTCACTGTAGAAAAGATGGTGTGAAGAACGAATCCTTCAAGAGGAATTTTACTACCAAAGCTACACACCTGATACTTGAGGGAAAAACCTTTAAATTTGGTGGCAAAGTATGCCGATAAACAAGGCGTACAGCTATGGTTAGATAGCTTGCACCTTGATTTGGTGATGTAGTGAAGGGATTTTAAAACAAAAAATTATATGTGTAAGTAGAGAAGTTTTTTACAAAAATTTCAAGATATATGTCAACGAAAAATAGGACTGCTTCGTCGATGACTGCTTTATCTTGGTGGAGTAATCAAATGATGATCTACAGATATTCAGTGACTATCTGAACACCATTCAAATTCACGGCAGAAGCCATTCTCAGACATTCACATACAAATATGTCACTCGGTATTAACAATGGATACATATTTCATAAAACAAATACACAACAATATTTGAAAGTTCACTCTTACCATCCCTCATACTACAAATGGATATATACAACCCTCATACTACATAGTTGTATATATGTGTGTGTGTGTGTGTGCGTGTGTATAAGGCTAGCAAAAATGTACGTACTCCATTATATGCATATATAAATCCCCCAAATTAAACAAGAACGCAACACACGACAATAAAACATTCGGACAGATAGACAATACAAAGATGACCAGGAAAAACAGCAAGAAGACGGACAGGAAGAAATAAGGTCTAGTCATTCGTGGCCTCCTGTCCTCAGTCAAATTTCTAGTTTATCCTTACAGTTTCAGCCGGTTACACTTGAGACTGTTCAAATCTGGGGGGGGGCGGATGGTCAGATGAGGCCACGAATGACCAGTCTTTCCTGTCCGTCTTTCTATCGTCTATCTGTCCGGTCCGAGTGTTTTATTGTCTTCTGTTGCGTTCTTGTTCTTCTTTTGGGATTTATATATATATATATATATATATATATATATATATATATATATATATACATATATATATGTGTGTGTAGCATATAACACCATATCACAATTATCTTTGAAATTTCATGTTTTTACTGGTAGTGTATCTTAAACCATATGTTGGAAACTCGGAAAACGTAATTTAATTTGGTGAGAGTGAAAATAAGTAAGTCATGTATTTAGGCACCTCATTGTCACGACTCTAATCCATCGTTCACCTATTTGCTTTTATATTTTCCCTAAATGGTTAGGTTTCTGCAGCTGCATCTAAATTATAACCAGAAAGGGAAAATTACTGAATTCCATTGAGAACCCTTGGCAAAATTATCTCACACTCGAAACCAGTAAATTTGAGTTAGTTTTCCTTTTTATTTTGTAACATTAATTATTAAAGGGACAAAAAAACTTAATCAAAGATTTCATACAGTCGTATCAATTGTGAAAATGGCTCACGAAAGGGAAAACTATCCTAATTCCCAAATGCACAGAAACGACAAACCCGTAAAATTACAGAACGATAATTTGTCTCCCATCCTGCCTGTCGATCTGAATGGATTATACTGAACTTGCTTTGTTAAATGTCTTCCTCCCCTTCCATCTCACGCTTGTCATTGTATAATGTTAACAAGTAAACAATAAAACTCGTTTTTCATGTATTTTTTTTTCAGATTGTCTTTCACCGATCAAAACCTGCACCTGCACATGTAGGACGTTTGTAAATTTTTGGATATGTTTCTATAAAATAGCTATGTGTATCTGCTGCGCGTTTGTGAATATTCATGTGTGTGCGTGAATCTGCTGCGCATTTGTGAATGTGTCTGCGTGTGTGTGTGTTATGATAGATGGGTTTTGGGAAATATAAATGAGCAAAAGACCCATTAACTAAAAGTATTAAGATTCACAAATCTCAAATAGACTAATATTTGCTGCGCCACATCTCCAAAACAACAACCTGGTCATCTTTTAAATGTACTCCTTAAACACGTATGTCCATTAATACCCAGATGTGTACGAGACGACATGGATTTTCTCAAATACACCACACCTACTATCCCAGAAGGAACAATCTTTACAAGTTTCAATGTTAGTCACTTTATGCACTCATACCTCACACATTGGCCCTGGAAGCAGTCAAATACATTGTAGAAAAATATAGAGAGAAGACGAACGAATGACTCAAAAGTAATTGTATTACTAAAGCTACACACCTGACATTAGAAGAGAATACCTTTAAATTTGATGAAACATCAACACCAACAAAGAAAGAAACATCAACATCGACAAAACATAGACAAAGAAAGGGTACAGCTATGGGTAAAAAGTTTGCACAATCATATGCTACTTTGGTGAAGGCATTTTAGAAGAAAAACTGTATGAGGATGTAGAGATGATATTTTTACCAAAATTTCAGGAAAAATTTCAACAAAAAGCAGAAGCACAACCGAAATGACTGCTTTATTTTGGGAAAGAAATGAAATGATCGTCTACAAATATTCAATAACATTCTGAATACCATTCGCTCATCAAGCAAATTCCCGACAGAGGGTTGTCATAATGACTTACATTCGCGGACATTCATATAAAAATATTCTTCTCGGTAGAAACAACGGATTTCATAAAACAAATACACACTAATATTTGAAAGTTTACTCTTACCATCCTTCACACAACAAATGAAACAGTAGTTATATATGTATATATATATATCTATAATACATTAAATGTCAGCTTGAATCTTGCTTGCAATGTTACTCAGCCAAACTGGCGTATAATGGGAAAATACTATGACGTAAGCCTCCCCTGATATGTAAATACGAACGGAATAAATCAAATACACAAAACGGAGCATAATGGAAAAGTTAACTTAATCCTGATTAGTCACAGTGACTTGACAACGAATAAATACGATTTGTTTATTACAGTAAATGTTTCTATTTTCGCTTTTGTTAAACACAATATTTTAATCATTTAGAAACATTTTTAAGTGAATGTGATTTCAAAAATGTACAGTAAGTATTTATATTTCAGGTTTCTTTAAACAGACGATATTTCAATGTGTCTTAAAATTATTTTCAAGTGAATACCAATACAAAAATTTTTTTGGCATATTTAAAAAATATTTAAAAGTGAAAATGACTTTTAAATATGGTAAATATTTTGTAAAAAACCGTTTTTTCCATAGGTTTTTTTCGAGTCTTTCGAAGTATCCCACTGCCAAAGATTTGGCTGCTAT
>NC_069004.1:2560761-2561374 GCF_001194135.2 Octopus bimaculoides | reverse complement strand
TGCATGTATATATATATGTATGTATGTATGTATGTATGTATGTATAATATGTCGTAGGTACTTTTCACATTTCACAAGTTTCTGCTGGTAGTGTAATTAACACTACGCACATGAAAGCTCTCAGAAATTGAAATTTAGTAAGGTCAGAATGCAAATAGAAAGCCCATCTCATTGCCACGTCTCAAATTTATTGAGCCTCCACCTGCTTTTACGTCTATCCTGGATGGTCAGGTTACTGCAGCTGCATATAATTTAAAACCAAAATAGGAAAATTACTGACATTCATTGAAATGCTTTCTTCGGTCGATTGACATCGAAAGCAGTAGAAACGAGTTAATTTTACTTTTCAGTTTGTATATTAGGTATCAAAGAAACAAAAGACTTCATCAAAGAATTTATACAATCGTATCAATTGTGAAAATTTGGACGCATGTACTTCATATAATAGAGTTGGATAATTCAGAGGTCCATGTAAAGATGTAAGTCTATTTCTTTGCTCACTACCAAAATCTCGAATTCAATCTCCATGTACAAAATACTCTGTCTGTCTATCTCTATATATATATTTATATTTATATAGACCTATATATATGTGTATGTACATGTATATATA
>NC_069004.1:2559287-2560523 GCF_001194135.2 Octopus bimaculoides | reverse complement strand
TATATATATATATATATATATACTAATACATCTGTTTGTTTTCTACTCCACCTGTCTTCGTCTGTTGTTTTTTGTAAATTCTCCCTATATATATATATGTGTGTGTGTGTGTGTGTGTGTGTGTGTGTGTGTGTGTATAATATATATTTATACACACATACATATAAATATGTGTATGTGTGAGCATATGTCTATATACAAATGCATGTCGAAGAATGTGTCGGACCACCACCTCTGACTCTTCCTGCCGAGATGTCAAGAAACCAATTCCTGATGTTACACATATGCCCTTCCAGCAGCAACCCTTACCAGAAAGGATTTAATAACTGTCTCCAGCAGCTCACATAGCCGTCTGAATTGAGCCTTAGGTTTTGTTCAATGATGTGGTCACCATGACTTCAGCCTCGCTGGAGACATTCCCAAAACGACCACAGTTTAGGAGGACTTGGTTTTCATGATAAATGGACATCAAATCGACTCTAGGCAAGCCACCAGTTGTTCTGGGTTTTATGCAACTTGTCTGGGCGAATGGTATCTTTATCTGGGAAGAACCTGTTCATACCCGGCTCAAAGGGTTGACTGAGTTTGTTCAAGAACTTCTTTGCCTTCGTCAAGCGGTTCCCCTTGGATTTAGCTGATAGAAATTGTCTATGGTGCTTCTTGTACAGATGGTAGCAAAGGACCTTATTTAAGGCCAACTTCATACTGGCGACTCCAGCAGCCATGTCTCCCGCGAATGCCCTTGTTCGAATCTTTCATCAACTTGCCCAGCAGCTGTTGGATAAATTTCAAAATGTGGACGCATCCACAACGCCTGTTGTGTCCCTTCCTGCTGGACACAGTTTCATAATCTTCGTCGCAGCTGTCCATGCTGCGTCTGACAGCCATATGACGTCATACAGTGTTCAAAAGGGGTTGAGTAACAGTTATGATGTCGGCATCTTCAGACCCGGCGCCAATCATCGTGATACAAGTGACTCTTTTTCAATATTCAGATGGGATTCCTTCCTCCCCCTCAGCTATTTTCTAATCGTTATGCTTTCCAACACCGTTTTCAAATACATCAAAATCTCCCGGAAGAAATGAGATTTAAATATCGTGGAATTTAACTGGAATACCTTATAAACTTTGTCATATACTGACATGTTTACACATTGACTGTGATATAAATACATAATTATGCCATTCTGAATACTTTGGTGAGAAATTCCAACTTATGTGGGTCGTCTGATTGAA
>NC_069004.1:2555816-2559263 GCF_001194135.2 Octopus bimaculoides | reverse complement strand
CTTCCGAAAATTTAGCCTACAAATCTCTTTGTAATCGTAATCTGCACCGTTTGAAATGTATTTGTATAAAATTTCATTTAAAAATACCTATTTTCCAGAATGTTATAGTGGGGGAATATCGAGTCCTGTGAATTTTCCGAAACTCCTCTCCCCAACCTCTGGGAAAGTTTTTTCAACAAATCTTTACATATATTCAATCTACAGGATACAAATTATTTGGTGAAGGTTTCGTTAAAAAGTATCTATTTTTCTAGAATTTATGAGGCAACATGTTCAGTGGGGGATGTTAAACTGTAATTATGCCTTTTCTTTTTCAATGAAAGTTAACGTTAACGGATTAACGATTAACGAAATTAACTTCTGTGTAAGATTTAAGAATTAAGGTTAAGAAAATACGGGTTAAAGACAGTATCGAAACCTTATTTGAGGCTAAGTCCCAGGTCATGTGTCGGCGAAGCACGTTCACCCCTTATGGCTACCAGGCATCATCACTGATACCTAGCAAACATTGTAACAGTTCCAAGAATTCCAGGATGGACGTTGGGTACATATTAAAATCTCTCAATACAGTGAAACTTAAAACCCTATTATCCCACCCGAGGGAGTCTTCTATGAACTGCGCACTGCATCTGGTGTTATTGCAATTGTTGTGCTAATATATTTTTTGTTGGTACATTTTGTCTTCTCTAGCTTTAACAAACACACACACACACACACACACACATATATATATATATACGTCTCTAAATATTTATATAATTATATATATATGTATGTATATATTTACGTAGTTAATACTCACATATACACACACGCACACTCAGACACACATTAACTAATATTGATTTCTTTTTTTGATACAGGGACATACGATTTAGAAAATGTGGAATCGGATAATTCTTGCCTGAACCAAGAACATAAATATGACGTAAAAAATACTCCAAGAACTTTATTTCTTATCTTCACCAAGTTTTTCCACCGACATTCACTGGCATTCGTCACTGGAAAATATTTCCTAAAGTTGGATATTCAGTTCCTGACACATTTTAAATACATCTTGTGGATTGCATGGAATGAGTAAAACCTGAAGCTATATTGTAAACGCCAACAAACAGCATTACTGATCTCACGTAATTAAACGAATCAAATAATACAAACCGCATTGCAAGAAGTTTTTCAGGAATTTACTATCATTCTGTTTAGCAGACTCCGATTTCCAACAAATATTGTTCAACTAAATCCCTCGAGAAATTGAACAGACATCCTACCGTAACCAATCGTTCACCATATATCTACCAAATGTTTTTTTAAATACGTGTGAGTTTTCATATCTACAGTAGACAATTGAGTGCGGTGTTATTCCCTTTTCCGAACAATACAGGTAATTGCAAAATACCAGAACCTATGTCACGGCTCTGCACCTTCACAGTTATCTTATTTCTTCATCGTTTGCTTGACTTTACCTGATGTTTCCTATTTCTAAATAAACAACAAAAGAAAAATTCTCGAAAGCCATCAAAATTAACGTTATTGATTGATAAATGACATCCATGTTTATCGGTAACAGAATGTACCAAGTTATTGTGAAATATTTTTAATAGTAAAGGCATTATAGGTTTTGGAGATCATGCTTCATTTAATCAATTCTAGTGACAAAACAACCATCATTTATTTCATGAAATGAAGCTGACCAAATGAAACAATAAATTGTCTATTTTTTGCGACTATCTTTTAGTTATTGATTCAATATTGAGAAATTATCTCACGTATCACTGAATATACTCCTTCCCAGACAACAAGCGCGAAATATTGTGAGAATCAGTGAAAATCAAAATTGACAAAAATGTCTGGATTTACCAATTGGATTAAGCGTTATTATTCATGTCGATGGAGATTATGTTATACCTGTACTGTTGCTTTGACTTTGATGCAAACATTAAAAGTTGATTTAAGTATGGCTCTTGTGTGTTTGTTGAAAACACCCAATCGTACAAATGTGGAAGTTAACAATACTACAAACAAGCAACATTGTTCCGGTTCAGATAATTATTCAATAAATCAAAATTTTGAAGGAGAGTTCGAATGGAGTGACGCATTACAATCGAACATCCTGACTGGGTTCTTCTACGGATATATGGCAACTAATTTTATTGGCGGTTTATTGGCAGACAAATACGGTGCGAAACGAGTTCTAGGGGGTTCAATTCTCTCAGCATCCATTCTTACAATTTTATACCCAAGTTTGTCTCGAATTAGTGGTTACTTTACGCTTGTACTAAGGATATTAACAGGCGCAGTTTCGGGACCCTTATTCCCAGCAATTCAGTCCTTATTCGGACGTTGGGGTCCGTCAAATGAAATTTCTGTACTGATTGGGTTTACATTTGCTGGTCAGTTTCTAGGTAATATTTTAGGTCTTTCAACAGCAGGTTACCTCTGTGTATATGGATTTGATAATGGATGGGGTTCCATATTTTATATATTTGGTGGATTATCGTTCCTGTTTAGTTGTTTGTGGTTTTATGTGGTTTATGATAATCCAGACGTCCATCCCACTATCAGCGAAGAAGAACGTTCTTACATTAACAGAACTATGATAAGTGAAAAGGTTGTTAAAAATGTACCTTGGAAACGGCTGCTTTCTTCACCGGCGGCTTGGGCCATTTACTACAGTTTGCCCGCTTATGCATGGACGGAGTCATTTGTTCAGGTGTTGCTACCTTTATATATGAAAGAAGCCTTAAGCATTAATATAATATCCAATGGTTTAATGTCGTCTGCCCCTTCGTTTGGTCTAATGGTTGGTCTTCCTCTCTGTGGAAAATTTGCAGATTTTGTGCATTCGAAGAAATATCTGTCAACTCGTTCTGTAAGAATATTATTCCAGTCGTTTTCTATGATAATTTCAGCAAGTTTATTGATTGCCACAGGATTCCTCAAATGTAACCAAACCATTCTAATAACTTCCCTCTTGTTTCTAAGTGGTATAACTTTATCATTTGTCAGTGGTGGTGTTCTCGTCAATAACAATGACATTGCTCCAAGTTATGCTGGTATTATATTTGGAATTGCGAACACTCTAGCTTCAATGGCTGGCAGTATCAGTTCCTTAACTAGTAACGCTTTAACCCCAAACGGTACACTCGAAGAATGGCAAATCGTGTTTGCATTATGTGCTGCTATATGTGTATCTGGAGCAATAATCTTTGCAATACTGGCAAGAGGAGAAATCCAAGAATGGGCAAGACCACAAGAACCCGGATCATGCGGTAATGCGGGTGGCGTGAATATAAATAAAATTGTTCGATAATATTTCCCAGCTAGCTTTTTAACCAGAGAAGTGGAGATATTACCATCGAGTATTTGTGCCTGAGTAGGCGTCACCAGCTCAGCATTTCCCTACCTTGTCCATAACAGAACGAAAGACTTGCAAATACATAGAAACAT
>NC_069004.1:2553781-2554374 GCF_001194135.2 Octopus bimaculoides | reverse complement strand
ATATATATATATATATATATATATATATATATATATATATACAGTAGTATATATGTGTGCCTATGTAGGTATATGTGGGTTTATGCATGTGTATGTATATCTATATGAATATGTGAATATATATATGTGTGTGTATGTGTCTGTATGTTCTTATGTGTGTATATGTATGTATATATATATATATGTACATGTATGTATATATATGTGTGTGTATGTGTGTATGTGTGTGTGTGTGTGTGCGTGCGTGTGTATCTTTAAGTTTTGTTATCTTAATCTATATAATAATGTTGAATTTTAAAAATTTGCTCTTTTGGGTTTTTTTAATAATTGTTTGTTATATTATATTATTTTATATGATATTATATTAAATTATATTATATTATATTATATTATATTATTGTATTGTCATTTGTATCGCTCTATTTAATTTAGCTTTTCGAATTTACCTTATACCCATTGTTCTATTGTATTCAACCAACGTACCAGTGAATTGAATTTTTTGCACACTCCTTTGAAATAAGGTTTCCTTTGTTCGTTACCTTATATGTATGTATATATATATGTGTATATATATATGTGTATATATATATATA
>NC_069004.1:2551397-2553203 GCF_001194135.2 Octopus bimaculoides | reverse complement strand
TATATATATATATATTGTTGTATTTTGGGATGGTCATGTTGCCAGTTTTGTGTGTCTCTCCTTACTAATGATCTGCCATTTTGTATTCCTATTGTATGTATCTTTATTTGTTCATGCGTATATACCTGTGTGTCTATGTTTAGTAAGTGTGTGTGGGAATGTGCCTGCATTATCAGTATCCCCTATTTATACATGTTCATGTAATTTACTTTTTTTTATTTTATTCATTTGTTTATATCTACTTACTTTTTCTTTTCTTTCTATTTTTTGTATTAATTTAATTTGATATATTTTATTTTGTTAATGTATATAGTTATTTAATTCCATTTATTTATCTGTGTATTGTCTTATATTCATATTATGGGAATCTTATTCTGTCATAGGTTGTGGTCTGTTGGAGGTGTGTGTTTAGTGTTCCATTCTAGTTTCCTACTCAGGATAGGTTTATCTTCTATTATGTGTATAGCTTCCTTAATTTGTCTAAGCGTTGCGACTGTTCTGTGTGTGGACGGGATTTTAACTTCTATGTTGTTGAGTGAGCCCCCGTGTTCCTGCTCGGTGTGCTGGTACAGAACCGATGAGCTCTTCTCCTCCTTAAGTTCCCTCCAATGATCATTTAACCGCTCTCCTATGCGCCGTGCTGTCTCCCCTACGTACGTTGTTGTCTTGTTACTGTACCGTCCCTCTGTACATCTTATACTATAGACAACATTCCTAGCTTTACAATTTGTTTGTGGGCAAACTCTACATACAATACAGTTCCTATCAGTACAGGGGGTTCTACTAAAAGGGTTGGTTCTACTAAAAGGGTGGGTTCTACTAAAAGGGTGGGTTCTACCAATTAGAAATTTTAATAAGGATACCTGGCCTTTCTACAACCTTAATTCGTAGCTTAAGTTTGTCTATGGCCCTTCTAAAGCGGTATGCCAGTTCGCCTCTAGGAGTGGTGTCGACGAACATGACACTCTGGTATTTGTGGCTATTATACCATGAGTTGTGGTTTTCCCTATTCTCGTCTTAGTCCTTCCGATGGTGTTCCATGACTTGCTCCTATAGAGTGGGCAAATCCCATTCCTATTGTTACGTATGATAGTTTCAAATTTCCTCATGGCTCTTTATATTTCTGGAAATGTCTGTCGTGCGGTCATAACTTAAAGAAGAGGAAGATTGTGATTTTCCGTTTCCGCATGATGCAAAGTGTTCACTGCCAGTGGTGTTTCTGGCAGAGGCATCTTTAATTTGTTGCTTATGTATCCAAGCTCTATCATATAGTCCCATTCCGGTTTTACTAATGTAGTATTCTTTACATTGTAGGCAAGTTGCACAGTAAGTTAAGTTTTTTGTTTTGAAATTCACGTTTGCATGAACTTTGAAAATCTCATTATTTTTAAAGGAATTTTTTTCCACCCTCGTCAATGGTTTTACAAGTTCCACATCGAGGGTCTCCGCATTTGTTAACTTGCATTGTTTCAATGTTAGAAGTAGACTACTATATATTTTGTTTCTCAATCAACATCACATCGCAAAGATCAAATCACATCAAAAGCAAGCCTATCAAGGTATGGTGGAACAATAGATCTCGTAAACAGCATCCTGGGACAATATAGAAGTGAAAAGGACAAGTGCAGATCAATATCTATAAAACAAGTTCAATAATGTAAAATATATTTTAATAAAGCAAAAATATAAAAAATTATATATAGAATTAAATTAAATTAAAAACTTATACATACATACATACATGCATGTATGTATATATATATACATAAGTATATATATATACATATATATATATATATATATATA
>NC_069004.1:2550552-2551328 GCF_001194135.2 Octopus bimaculoides | reverse complement strand
TGTGTGTGTGTGTGTGTGTGTGTGTGTGTGTGTGTATGTAAACATGAGATTACAGGATCCAGTTGTCGGAAGTTAGTATGCTCCGAGCAATCAGTAGAAGATATAAAAAAGCCACTTTTCGAAATAATAGTGGCTTAGAGGCGTAGAAGGTTATAAATGTTTCCCATACCGAAGTTCAATCAGTTGTATATACGTACATACATACATACACACACACACATATGTATATATATTTGTGTGTGTGTGTGTGTGTGTGCGTTTGTGTGTGTAATATTAAGTACATGGAAACTGAACGTTTGCTTCAATAGTGCACAAAGAAATAGACTTACAGTTCTCTTCAATAATTGTTTTTCGCTGGACGTCCAAATCTTCACTATTGATGTAGAATGAATTCTCTGATTAAGGCCTTTTTTTATATGTAATTTCCACAGAAACTGCACATTTGTTTTGGCTTAGAACGTGAGATCTTTTTTTTAAAGTTGTTGAATGTCCTTTCATTCCATTGAAGCTGAGTTAATATTATACAGTTTCTGTTTTAATTTATCTGTAGCTGCTGTAACCTGATCAATCACGGTAAGCATAAAATAGGTGAATGATCGATAGGTGTGTATCGCAACAATGATGGTATTTGAACTCATGCACTTTATATTATATTCAATCTCCTCTCATTGAATTTCATTGTCTGAATGTCTTCAAAATGCATGGCCTAAATTACAATATCAGCAAAAGCTTTTAACCTCCCAAAGACATCTTGTTATATAATATAATAATATATG
>NC_069004.1:2547124-2550176 GCF_001194135.2 Octopus bimaculoides | reverse complement strand
AGAGATGCCTATAGTAGGACATCTAACCCGCTAGAAAGAGCAGCAAAAAACTCTATACCACAAAAATAGGGATAATTTCGAATGAGAATGAAAAATAAAAACTCAAGTTTTTATTTTTAGTTTTTATTTTTATTTTTCATTCTCATTCGAAATTATCCCTATTTTTGTGGTATAGAGTTTTTTGCTGCTCTTTCTAGCGGGTTAGATGTCCTATTATAGGCATCTCTGTATTCTAACGAATAATATATATATAGTCTACTGACTAATTTTTATTCTCGCTAGACCACTGGTGGCAAATTAAATTTCTAAAAGTTTTTTTGCTGCCCTATGATTTATAAATGATATATATATATGGAAAAAGTAGAAAATGCTAAAATAATTTTATAGAAAACATTTCAGTTCCGGTTGCTTTTTCTGGTTTTTAAGTTTATTTGGTGTTTTGGTTTCCTTATGTCTTACTGTGACTCTAGCAGCGTTTAGTAAACTTTCTAAATTATTAACTACGTGTGAGTCTATGTATATTCTGGCTAACTCCACGCAGTCTTCTTAGTTTCCTGGCAACTAATATTTTTAAACACAGTCCGCCACTATATATATATATATATATATATATATATATATATATATATATCAATAAATTAATATTGATTCTTTATATTCGTACAGGTCACACATTTCCGTGGATGTACAATCGAGGAATTCTTTCCAGAACTAAGAGCCATAAAGAAGCGTAAATAAACACTCAAAGAATTTAAATTCTCAGCTTTACTAATTCTGTCCACCAGTATTTGTTACTGTGCTAATATTTCCTACACGTGGATTTTCAATTCCTGCCCAAAATTGAAACACAAGGAGTGAGAGGATTATCTGTAATAACGCAACCTGAAATAGAAGGTACCAGTCTATTAGATCGACCCCAGTACGCAACTGCTGCTTAATTTATCGACTCTGAACGTATGAAAGGCAAAGTCGACCTTGATGGAATTTGAACTCAGGACGTAAAGACATACGAAACACCGCTAAGAATTTCGCCCGGCGTGCTAACGTTTCTGCCAGCTCGCCGCCCTAGTAACTGGAAATATTGGTATTAATTCTTGCCTTAAACATTGCAGATTATAACAGAATTTCTGAATCTGTGTTCTGAGTAACTTATTGTCACACCTCTGCAATTTTACATTTCCCCTTGTTTTCATTATATTCTTAATGTTCCAATGATTGATAAACAACTTCCTTGTTTTTTACTGTTAAAATATACCAATGTACTAAAATATCATCTGATTATAATTTTGAAGGAAAAATATATTAATTCCAATAAATATATACAAACATTTACATCATCAAATCTGATAAAGCAGACCAGTACGTTGATCCAATCAAAGTAATATTTTCTTAAACAACAGTCTTTTTTTTAGAGATTGTTTACATATTTATATGTTACGTGGATTAATATAAGTACAAACATTCAATTTCAAGTAACACATTGTGAGAATCAGAAGATAGAACATAATAATGTCGAAGTTTATCCAGTATACAAAGCGTTGTTGTTCCTGGAGATTGTGCTATGCCTGTTTTATTGTTTGTATACTGATACAAACATTCAAAGTTGATCTAAGTATGGCATTTGTTTGTATGTCGAAAACTCCCAATCGTACAAGTGAGGAAGTTAACATTTCTGTAAACAACGAACATTGTTCCGGTGCAGATAATTATTCAAGGAACCAAAATTTTGAAGGAGAATTCGAATGGAGTGCCACGTTACAATCGAACATGTTGGCCGGGTACTTTTATGGATATATTATGTCTAATATTCTGGGTGGTTTATTGGCTGATAAATACGGTGGGAAAAGAGTTGTGGCGGGTTCACTAATCTTAGCCTCTCTTCTGTCTGTTCTTCACCCAAGTTTATCCCGAATTAGTGGTTACATTACGCTTGTTCTTAGAATTTTAACAGGTATGGTATCTGGACCTATATACCCAGCAATTCATTCCCTATTTAGACGTTGGGGACCTACATAGGAAATTAGTTCATTGATTGGGTTTTCATTTGCTGGTCAATTCTTAGGTACATTCGTAGGCCATTCAGTATCAGGTTTTCTTTCTGTTTATGGCTTTGATAATGGATGGGGTTCCATATTCTATGTATTTGGTGGATTATCGTTGTTGTTTAGCTGTGTATGGTTTTATGTGGTTTATGATAATCCGGACACCCACCCGACTATCAGCGATGAAGAACGTTCTTATCTAAATACAACCGTAACAAGCAAAAAGGCAGTTAAGAATGTACCATGGAAAAAATTATTTTCTTCACCTGCAGTTTGGGCAATTAACTTCGCTAAGTTCTAAGTGGATGCAAACATCGTTACAAGTATTGCTTCCTCTATATATGAACGAAGCCTTAAACGTTAAAACAACGTCCAACGGTTTAATGTCGTCTGCCCATTCAGTTGGATAAGTTATTGCTCTACCGTTATGTGGGAATCTGGCAGATTTCGTACTTTCCAAGAAATTTCTGTCAACTCGTTGTGTTCGAGTTTTATTCCAAGACTTTTCTCTGATTTTTTCTGGATGCATATTAATTGCCATAACTTTCCTCAGATGTGACCAAACCATTCTAATAAGTTTTCTCTTATTTCTCTGTGGTGTAACAATGTCATTTGTTTGCGGTGGTGTTCACGTGAATAACAAAGACATTGCTCCGAAATATGCGGGTACTGTATATGGAATTGCAAACAGTTTCGGAACAATAGCCAGCAGCATTTGTCCCTTATCTACGAAGGCCTTAACACCAAACGGCACTAAAGAAGAATGGCAGATTGTGTTTGCATTGTTGGCTGCCATATGTGTATCTGGAGCAATCTTGTATTCAATATTAGCCAGAGGAGAAATACAAGATTGGGCAAGTTCAGAAGAGCCTGGATCTTCCGTTAATCATAGCGACACACAAACAAATAAAATTGCTTAGCATTCTTTTGCTACACACACACACACACACACACACACTCTCTCTCTCTCTCTCTCTCTCTCTCTCTCTCTCTCTCTCTCTCTCTCTCTC
>NC_069004.1:2533601-2547103 GCF_001194135.2 Octopus bimaculoides | reverse complement strand
CACACACACACACACACACACACATACATACATACATACATACATACATACATACATACATACATACATACATACATACATATATATATACTGCGATACTTGTGATATATATATATCATAAGTATCGCAGCGGAAGTTTAGGCCTACAGCCAAGCCTCTCGCTATACACTTAAAGGCAGGGACTTTTCGCGATCCCCTCGTACGTGGGGTTCCTATATTTCTGAGATTAAGAATTTTTATATTATGCATTATTGGGAGTGGTATATACGTGCGTGTCTGTATGGCTTTGGATGTATCTATACATTTTCTGTATTCATTTGTAATGGCGTCTCTATGTATAATATATTTGGTATGCGCCAGGGCAATGTTAACACTGTAACTTTTGTGCGTGCGAATATGCGAATGCTAATTCATGTTAGCGTGTGTAGTTATATACATCGATGAACAGATACGGTAACATAAGGTAACATATAAACATACGTAACTGTTTTATAGCGTCATGGAGACTAAATTTGTGGAATATTCCGATCCAAACGATCTGGCAGGTTCCCACCTATGTGTTTGTGTGCGTATGTTACTCTATCTGTTTTGGTATATATTTTAAATAATTTTATATGTTTTAATTAGGTTGCCTTATTATGTAATCATTTACAGCGTGTTTATTCTAACTAATAATTTTACCATCTCCAGTTAGTCATGGTAAAACTTCTCCGGAATGGCCCCGTGGTATTTTGCGTTTTATTAGAATTATAAATGGAAATTGAACCTCACATATAAAAGGGAGGAGAAGAATCCTTTCAAGATTCGCTAAAATCTATCTTTTTATGCTCTGAATTCAAAGTTGCTTTGCTTCCTTTCGGTATCGATCAAATAAAGTACCAAATTCTATCGTACTCATTATCATCTCCCCTCAAAATGATAGGTCTTTTACCTGAATTAGCAACAATTTCAATCTGTTTTGTTTTTCTTTATAACGCCATTATGTCAAACGTTTTTGTTGTATGCTTGAAAAGATCCAAATGGTAATAATAAAAGGAAACATTATATAACACTATCGTTGTTCTTGATGTTGTTGTTGTTATTTTCCTAAAAGTCATTCCTATTCTGAATTACAGTTTGTGGATTTTCCAACATCCTGATTATTTCTGTGCCGTTTCGCACGGAATTATTACAAAGAAAGTTTAGAATATCGCTTTTACACTTTTGTTTGTGTAAATAGATATTTCTGAACGTGTTTACTCTATTCCTTTAGACGTATTTCAGAATGTCTATTTTATTAGGGTAGTGGGAAAATAGCTTGAGTCAGTAATTGTAGCATGGAAACAGTGAAATACACGCCCATACCAAGCAATTGCTGAAGAAGTTTCACGGCTTCAACAGGAGAAAGAGTGAATACGAAAATTCATAGCCTAATGCAACAAGTACATACGTACAAAAACATAAGGAATTTCTAGGAAACAAAATTGAACTTTGAAAAAATTGACTTGATCTTCAACAAAGAAAAGGGACACTAATTTTGGGGGTACACACTGATATTAAAATAAAAGCGAACCATACATAAATGCGATGGCCTACGTGTAACCAACAAAACCATTGTAATTGACTCATCGAAAGTACAAAGCACTTTATAATCTATGTATGAAAGACAATATCACAAAATACAACAAATGAAACTTTAAAAGTGAATAATATAAAATAACATCAAAAGATCTTCACTTCGTAATATGAGAAATGTTAGTGACAGCTGAATCTAGAACAAGCAGATTTAACAGTCGCAGTTCTGATGGCCAGTCACAAAATGAATGTCAAGAACATGAGACTCAAAAAGGTTTAAGAATGTGAAATAAAATGTCACTTTTTTCACACAATATAATTGATAATTCATTTATTTTATATTTAAACAAATCTACCAGGAAACCAACCGCTTAGAATATTTTGAGAAAGAAGTAACTCATCTGAACGACCTCTAGATGCAATGAAGTGTTGATCATTTAAATCTCGTAGCTAGCACAAATGGGATTATCCACTGGAGATAAACATATTAAGAAACAACAACTTAATCACTAAATGTATACACTAGTACAAATGTGGATGCATATACTTCATCCAATGGAACCACAGAACGCAGATATCCTGTAAGTACGCTGTAAGTACGTTTCATTATTCACTACCGACATACAATTTTGTATACGTAGTATTGTATATACACGGTTTTAATACACTCACATACATACAATCTCACACATACATTGACGTAGTTATTCACTAAAACATAAATGCAATGCATAGATAACCCTATAAAAATATACGCAAATACACACACACACAAATAGATATATATTACTCTTGCATTCTTTTACTTGTTTCATTCATTTGACTGCGGCCATACTCGAGCACCGTCTTTAGTCGAACAAATCGACCGCAGGATTTATTCTGTCGGTCTCTTTTTCCGAACCGCTAAATAAGTAGTTTTTCTTCAAATCCCAACGACCTTTTTTTTTCTTCATTGATATATAATATCTACGTAATAATCCAGACATGTATATGTATATGTATATGTGTATGTATATATATGACTTTAATACATTTGGGAGATGATTAGAGGATTTGTTCACATACTTTGTAACATTTGGTTTTCTATAGGGATAATACAAACCAGATTTAAGTTCTAGTGTAGCATCTAAGAAGTTAATTATTTTCATATCTTATTCGAAAGTGAGCCCTAGGTTAAAGCTTTTGAAGAATTATCTGATCTTTCTGCCTCATTCTTTCTATGATAGTCTTTAGTTATAATAAATAATGTTTCATCTTTGTAATGACCATCCTGCAGTTCAGGGAGTTCACTACTAAGACACTTACGGAGGTATGCACCAACCAAATCTATAACTTGGGCGGAGTCACTTGAACCCATGGCAATATCAGAATTAAAAGGGGTGTCACATCTCGTTCATAGCCTATGCTGAATAAAATCATAACTGATCCTCCTGTGTTTTCTTTTACCAAAAGCCAGGAAATTTTGAGCACCTCTCGTATGTTTTTAAGTCCATTAACTAATATTGATTTCTTTCATTGATACACGATCTCACATTTCAGAGAATGCACAATCAATTGATTCTTGCCAGAACTAAGAACACAAAGAGACATAAAGGAATACTCAACAATCTTTATTTCCCAGCTTCACCAATTCTTCCCAAAAATATTTGTCGTTGAACTAATATTTCCCACAGTTGGATCTTCAGTTTCTGTCGTATTTTTGATACAAGGAATGAATAACTTGGAATGACTCAACCTTAAATAGGAACTGCATTGTAAACGTCCCCACAGACTTATACTGAAGTAACACAGAGTATAACTGAATACATCAAAGAACTAAGTGGAATTGTGGAATTGTGGAATTGAACATATATCGTTTAAAAACTAGTTGGTTACCACATATTTTTCGACTGTTTCTTATGTATCTCCAGGTTTCAGATTTACAGCAGACAGAGAAGATTTGGAAGTGACGGTATTAATTCCAGAGCCAAACTTTACAGATTGTAACACAATTCCTGAATTTGCGTTCTCTATAATTTACTGTCAAACTCTGCATTTTTATTCGTCTTATTTCTTGATTGTATTTTTGCCTTAACGTGATAGTAAAAAATAAACAAAATAGTTTACTAAAGCAGTGATAACTAATATATATTAACACTAAGCTTTACAGGGTTACATGTCTAAATTTATCGATAATGAAATGTACCAAGCTACTCTGAAATATATTGACATTAAGATATCTTAATCAAAATGTTTGAACATCAGATTTCATTTGGTTAAATATACACTTTAGAGACCAAACAACCATCATTAATTTTATGAAATGAAGCTGCGCACAGGAAAGTAAGAAGTTGCTAATTTTTGGTGACTGTCTTTTACTGTTTCATTCAATATTTAAAAATTACATCACACATCTCTTAAAAATAAACATTGTGAAAATCATTGGAACTTGAAGTTAACAAAAATGTCTCAATTCGCCCTCTGGATAAAGCGTTATTCTTCTTGTCGTTGGAGACTATGTTATGCCTGTGCTACTGCTAGTCTTTTGATGCAAACATTAAGAGTTAATCTAAGCATGGCATTTGTATGTATGTTGAAAACACCCAATCGTACGACTGAGGAAGTTAGCTTTACTGCAAATGAACATCGTTGTTCTGCTTTGAATAATTATTCATTAAATCGAAATTATGAAGGAGAGTTTGAATGGAGTGATAAATTACAATCAAACATGTTAGCTGGTTACTTTTATGGATATATAGGGACTAACATTGTGGGTGGATTATTGGCAGATAAATATGGTGGAAAAAGAGTTCTGGGAGCTTCATTTCTCTCATCATCAATTTTGACCATTCTCCACCCAAGTTTATCACGAGTTAGTGGCTACTTTACTCTTGTTCTAAGGATATTAACCGGTGTGGTATCGGGGCCGACCTACCCTGCACTTCAGTCCTTATTTGGACGCTGGGCTCCTTCACAAGAAATTAGTTTATTGATTGCTATTATATTTGCTGCTCAATATTTAGGTAGTATTTTATGTCTTTCGATATCAGGTTACCTTTGTGTGTATGGATTTGATAATGGATGGGGTTCTATATTTTATATATTTGGTGGATTATCGTTGGTGTTTAGTTGTGTGTGGTTTTATGTAGTTTACGATAATCCAGACACCCATCCCACTATCAGCGAAGAAGAATATTCTTACTTAAAGAGAACTATAGTGAGTGAAAAAGTAGTTAAAAATGTGCCCTGGAAACGGCTGTTCTCTTCATCTGCAGTTTGGGCCATCATCTTTGGTTGGTGTGCTTATTGTTGGACTACTCTATCTTTCCAGGTGTTGTTACCTCTTTATGTGAAAGAAGCTTTAAACGTTAATACAACATCCAACGGTTTAATGTCGTCTGTCACTGCAGTTGGACAAATAATTGCTTTACCGGTGTGGGGAAAATGCGCAGATATTGTACGTTCAAAGAAATATCTGTCAACTCGTTCTGTTCGAGTTTTATTCCACACTTTTTCTATGTTAGGTTCAGCAAGTCTGTTAATCGCGATAGGATTCCTCGAATGTGGCGAAAACACTTTAATAAGTATCCTCTTGTTTCTTAGTGGTATAACTCTATCCTTTTCCAGCGGTGGTGTTACCGTCAACAACATTGACATTGCCCCAAATTACGCTGGCGTTGTATTTGGAATAGCTAATGCTTTTGGCACAGCAGCTGGCAGTATTAGTACGGTGTCTGCAAAAGCTCTCACTCCAAATGGTACACAAGAAGAATGGCAGATCGTGTTAGCCTTGTTTGCTTCTGTATGTGTAGTTGGTGCAATATTGTTTGCGATATTGGCCAGAGGAGAAATCCAAGATTGGGCACGTATAGAGGGAACTGATTCGCCTGAAAATTCAAAAACAGTGAATGTTAACTTAATACCTTAGCAATAGCACACATGAATGTATATATTAATATCTTCTGTAATTTTACTAATCTTTTGAAAACTAGCGGGATCCGTAGAAATTCCACGGTATAGGTGAGTATATTAGAAAAATTAAAATATAAAACACTAGCAAGGACATTTTAAAAATTCTTTTGAAATCTTGCCATTTAATCAAAACTTTACTTTCACATATAATCGATATGAACTTAGAAGATGTTTCTTATTTACTTTCTAACCCAGAATTGCTGTCCTTGAGGCAAAATTTGAAACCATTATTATTATTAAGGCAGCGTGCTGGCAGAACCGTTAGCACGACGGGCAAAATGCTTAGCAGTTTCCATCCGTCTTCACTTTCTGAGTTCAAATTCTATCCAGGTTGGTTTTGCCTTTCATCCAATTATGAGGATCGATAAAATAAGCGCTGTGCCAAAAAATGAAACCATTATTGCTGTTGATGTTTAGTTGTTTTTGTTTGTAATGAACGACCGTCTCTAAAAGAGTTGAGAATTGATTTTACTGCGTTCGTTCGATAAAATAAATATGCTTTATCGGTTTTTTGTTTATATTTATTTTGTTTAAAAATGACTTTACAACATTTACGCCCAACTTCCCTATGATGTTACCACCCACGCGCGCGTGTGTGTGTGTGTGTATGTAGGTTTCCCAATTTGTTTAGTACATATTTGAAACGATTGCTTTTAATTCTTTTGTTTTTATATAATTATCGATTTAGTGTGTGCGTGGTTCATATATTTTCTTCATGTTCAGTTATTTATAGTATAACATGTTCGGAATAGTTCTCTGCTTTCCGAAATGTATTGTAATTGTAAATTGAAACTGACCTCACAATTTGAGAGATAGCCAAAACGATGTCATATGAAAACGAGGAGAGGAATGCAGAATCATTAAAGCGTCGATAAAAATTATTTGTGAACTTTTCTCCGACATTTTATGTTCTGAGTTCGAATTTGCCTTTCTTCCTTTCGGGAGCGATAAAATAAAGTACCCAACTAGTTATAAATTTGATGGTACCGATTATCCTCTGTCCCAAAAATTACCATTTTTTTTTTCACTACACTAGAAACAGTATAAATCCTTTTTGTTCTACTTTCCAACACAATGTCTATGTCAAATGTTTTCAATGTTTGCTTTTAAAAAATCCAAATGACAAGAATAAAAGAAGGCATTTTATCACCATTATTGTTCTTGTAGTTCTTGATATTTTTTGTCGTTTTTTTTTCTGAAAGAAGTGGGGGGGGTTTTATGTGTTCATATTCTGGATTACAGTCTGTGAATTTTCCAATGTTATGATTATTTCTGTGCACGGAATAGTTACCAAAATAAGAAAATCGTTCTTGATATTTTTGTAAGTGTAAAAAGACATTTCTGGACTTTTGTGAGGGATGGGGGTCGGTTTGATTCCTTTAGACATATTTCAGGAAGTCACTTTCTTTTATTTGGTAGTAGCAAGACGGGCTTGAATTAGTAGACGTAACCTGAAAAATAAAACACATATCTCAGTCAAGTATTTGCACAACAGAAAAAATAAAGAAAATTCGTAACGCGGTACAAAAGGCACACGCGGAAAATTTGATGAATTTCTGAGAAACAAAAATAAACAAGAAAATTCGTAACGCGGTACAAAAGGCACGCGCCGAAAAATTGATGAATTTCTGATAAACAAAAATAAACACGAAAATTCGTAACGCGGTACAAAAGGCACGCGCGGAAAAATTGATTAATTTCCGAGAAACAAAAATAAACACAGAAAATGTTGATTCCACCCTCAGCAGAAAGAAAAATGACCCAACAACAAATAACAACAAATCCGAATAAATTGTGGTAATTTAAGAAGTGACTGGCTTTGTTTCATGATTTTGCTTGATGTGGTTGGGATCATCCCATTTTAGTGGTCCCAGGGGCGTCATCATGCGTAGAGCCGACCAGGTCCACCACTGCTCTCCATCGCTGGCCGTCCCGTACCAACCACTCTGCATCTCCCAAGGTGACGTCGAGAATTTGGGGCGGTTTCATCCCAAAATATATATATAACAAAATACATCCGGCTTCCCATTGCCCGCGAAACAGCAACGTTGACTAATAGCACGCTGTCACCTTTATTGTGCAATATGCACTGAGTGTAAGTGCAAAACATTTCAGATCACAAGTTAATGACATTACATTTGAGATCAAATTTCTGGTACCAATAAAGAGCATGGCCAGTGCATAAAGAGGTATGCCAGAGCATGAATTAAAATTAAGTACGTGTCATCTGAGCTTTTATAGAATTTATACGTAATTAATTTATATGCATGTATGCAGGAAAGTAGACACGCTTACTATGAATGTTTTGTGGTTTTACATAAAATGTAAACACTTTAATGGAACAGAGTCTATAGGCGCAGGAGTGGCTGTGTGATAAGTAGCTTGCTTACCAACCACATGGTTCCGGGTTCAGTCCCACTCCGTGGCACCTTGGGCAAGTGTCTTCTACTATAGCCTCGGGCCGACCAAAGCCTTGTGAGTGGATTTGGTAGACGGAAACTGAAAGAAGCCCGTCGTATATATGTATATATATGTGTGTGTGTGTGTTTGTGTGTCTGTGTGATTAATGTTTTGGACTAAAATAAGTCGATTGGTTGTGTTTGTGTTGAGATAGTAGGACCGGTCGAAACGAACGTGGTACAGGATAAGGTTTAATACCAAATCTATCTTGTTATTTAATTTCTATACACACACGCGCACACACACACATATATATATATATCCGGGTTTTATATCAATGCAAAACACGTTAATAAATCGAGGTGAATAGAGTTTGTGGGGAAATGTGAAAGATGTTTGGTCTTTACTCCTGAATGTTGAATTTTTTGACGTTACGTCAGCAGAAGTGGATTGAAATGAAGATGAGAGCTACTAAACGATGCAAGTCATTCAATTTCTGTCGCAGCCCCAGCTACCATTGATCACAATTGTCACTGCATATCAAGCAATCCGATCATTATATTCAAGTGAATATTACAAAGAAGGGGTAAGTATAGAGACAATCAGATACCTCCACACATAAATCTTTTTTCCTGATTGATTTGCGCATATTGCATCATTCTATAAGTGCAACACAACTTTACGACTTACTAACAATGACAGCTTTTTTCTTCATATATATAGAGAGAGACAGACAGACAGACAGACAGACAGACAGAGACAGAGACAGAGACAGAGACAGAGAGACACAGACACAGACACAGACACAGACAGGAATGCAGGCAGGCAAAAATAAAGCATACAGTTATGTACTACTGAATGATCTTGGTGTTTTAGCTAGACAAAACGATCAAGGAATTTACTCACCTCATCCTTTTGTACTCCTATTGCTAGGATGCACAGATGAGCCAGGTACTTCTGAAGCTGTCCAATATTGGATCTCTCCTTTTGCCAATATTGCAAAAAATATTGCACCAAATACACAAATAGCAGCGTACAAGGCGAACGTGATCTGCCATTCTTTTTGTGTGCCGTTTGGTGTAAGAGCGTTAGTAGATACGGTGCTAATGCAGCCGGCTATTGATGTGAACGTGTTAGCAAATCCAAATACAATACCAGCATAACTTGGAGCAATGTCATTGTTATTGATGAGGGCACCACCACTGGTAAATGATATAGTTATACCACTGAGAAACAAAAGTAGTGTTATTAGAATGGTTTGGTCACATCTAAGGAATCCTATGGCAATCAGCAGACATGCTGAAGCCACCATAGAAAATGTTTGGAATAAAACTCGTACGGAACGAGTTGACAGATATTTCTTCGAACGTATAAAATCTGCACATTTTCCACACAACGGTAGAGCAATGATTTGTCCAATGGAAGGAACAGACGACAATAAACCGTTCGCTGTTGTATTAACGTTTAAGGCTTTTTTCATATATAGAGGGAGCAATACTTGGAAAGATATATCGGTCCAGCCATAAGAAAACATACCAAAATTAATAGCCCATACGGCAGGTGAAAAAATCAGTCGTCGCCAAGGCAAATTCTTGACTACGTTTTCACTTACTATAGTCCTATTTAAGTAAGAACGTTCTTCTTCGCTGATAGTGGGATGGACGTCTGGATTATCATAAACAATGTAAAACCATACACAGCTAAATACCAACGATATTCCACCAAATATATAAAATATAGAACCCCATCCATTATCAAATCCATACACACAAAGAAAACCAGATATTGATAGACCTACAATACTACCTATAAATTGACCAGCAAATGAAAACCCAATCAAAGAACTAATTTCGTTTGGAGGGCCCCAACGTCCAAATAAGGACTGAATTGATGGGGCCACCGCTGACGATGCCATACCAGTTAATATCCTTAGAAAAAGTGTAAAGTAACCACTAATTCGAGATAAACTTGGGTGAAGGATGGTCAAAATTGATGCTAAAAGAAGTGAACCTCCAAGAACTCTTTTCCCACCATATTTATCTGCCAATACACCACCTAAAATATTAGTTGCTATATATCCATAGAAGTACCCTGCCAACATATTCGATTGTAGAGTATCGCTCCATTCGAACTCTCCTTCATAGTTTTGATTCATAGAATGATTGTCTAAAGCAGCAGAACACTCTTGGTTGTTTGCAGTAATGTTAACTTCCTCAGTTGTACGATTGAGTGGTTTCAACATACAAACAAAAGCCATACTTAGATCAACTCTTAATGTTTGCATGAGAAGAAAAGAAACAGTACAAGCGTAACATAATTTCCATCGACATGAAGTGTAATGCTTAAACCATCTGATAAACCTCGACATTTTTCTTGAACTTCAGGTTTTGCAGACTCGATTGACGTTTAGAACCTGAAATTATGTTAATCGATGAGAAATCTAACATACATTATCAAACAAGTGTTGTATTTCAATAATCTATACCTTTGATTAGGTTGCGTTATTGTCTTCTCTGAAATTAATTAATTATATAACAGATGTTTGTTTTCTCAAGTGTGCTTTGCACAGAATAAAATGTGTTCGTCCAAAATTATGAACAAAATGTCTTTTGTAAAGTACAGTTAGAATTATAGGTCACAGTAAATTAGTACACTTTTTTTTATCGAGA
The DNA here is from genome assembly GCF_001194135.2 of Octopus bimaculoides. Taxonomy (NCBI): domain Eukaryota; kingdom Metazoa; phylum Mollusca; class Cephalopoda; order Octopoda; family Octopodidae; genus Octopus; species Octopus bimaculoides. The sequence goes on along the minus strand of NC_069004.1, from coordinate 2,536,529 downwards.
AACATGTATCTTAGTTTGCAATTACTATAAATTCAAGTAACGATATGGGTTTTGTTAACTGAGTTTCTTTTTTTATTTAGGGAATAGAAAATGTCAAGTTAAGGCGAGAATGCAATAAAATAAGTAAAGGTGTAGAGCTGTAACAGTCAGCTACAGAGAATACAGATTCAGGGATTAAGTAATAACTTGACTGCTTGGGACAGGAATAAACACCATCACATCCAAATCCTTTTGTATCTACTGTAAATCTGAGTCTTTACATGTGCATAAGAAACAGCTGAAGGATATGTGAGATCCAAATAAGTATTACAAAATGTGTATTCAATTCCAGTTAGTTCTTTGGGTTTTATAATAACATTTCATTGTAAAAGACCAGTGCATACGTCATAGATAGCGGTAGTAAATTCCAAAATAGCTCTGTCTGCAATATGGTCAAATTTCTTTTATTCGTTTAAGTATAATTAATATTAGTTCACAAAACTTGTGTGTTTGGTGTTAACGATGTAGTTTCTATTGCCCGTTGAGTGATGCCATGTAATCCACCCGTTCAGAAACCGGAGATCCCGCAGTAGGAAATATTAGTTCAATGACAAATATCGTTGAACAGAGTTGGTGACGCTGAGAACGAAGATTCGGGTAATTCGTTCCGCTTCTTGATGCTTTTAATTCAGGCAAGAATGGATCCCTTGTGAAGGCCCTGGATCAATATAAAAAAATTAATATTAACTGATTGCTTCACATATTTATGCACACATACAGAGAAAGATATATATAAACATGAATCGACATAAATCAATTAACGAGGATTTTTAAAATAATAAATAGATTATAATAATTATTATTATACAAAGCATGCATACATACATACGTATAAATATATGTATATTTATGTGTGTGTGTGTGTAACATATGGTATAATTATAAACAGAGCAAATTTTAGCCATTTCCCTAATTTGCATACCGGAAGTGCCTAACACTCTATAAATACCAGCGGCCTATCAACGGAGACCTTAGTCGACACAGTAGCAAGATATAATAAATATATAACATATGGTATAATTATAAACAGGGCTATATATAGCGGCGTACGTACACTTTTGGTCTCCTATATATATATATATATATATATATATATATATATATATAATGAATCGATCTGTGTATCCAGATGTTTTGTATATCTGTGTATTCGTATTCGCGTGTATGCCTCTTTTGACTTACCCCTTCTTTGTCATTTTTCTCAAATTGCTCCTGACTCCTCATATGCAATGCCGGAACTACGACAGATTCTGAACAATTTGTATCATTCTCTAATCCTCATCATCGCTGGAATCCGTTTAGCGTATGCACTTCTCCAGCTTAGGTAATAATAAAATATCTAATATTCAATTGTTAATCGTCTTTAACATCTCCATAAAACCTTAACTTTGTTTTCATCAACGTATTTTACATTGATATATATACAGCGCAGAATATTCCGCCGAATCCTTATCTATGGCTGTGAATGTGTATATAAATTAATTACATATATTTCAAGGCTATTTTTTCCCCTCTCTTAATGTTTATTATTGCTAAGATTGGCGTTAGTGTTTATTTGATTCTAAACTTTTATTCTTCTCACACCCTGTTCATATACGTGATAAAGAGTAAACGTTGCAACCAATGATCTTCATTATCCCACTTTTATTACATTGGAATATCATTATATGGGTCTGTGTATGTGATGTTATCGCTAATTGTCGCTGATCGTTCTCTTTCTTTAATCTTATGCATTTAATTCTATATGATCTATTCCGGGCTCTGGTCGGCCCACTGCTCCATCCGTCGACTTGAAAGGACAGTATTTCTGCGACACGAAAACCTGTCAATCACAAAATCTGTCATTATGCAAAAGAAAAGTCGATACATTCTATATTCTATACATATACAATTTAATTATTGGTTATTCTATTTCTCATGCAAAAAAAATGAGAGCATGAAAAATTTATTTCCTCTGATAGGTGGCATTCGGTGAATGAAGGAGTTCGATGTTGCTGCCCTCATCTGCGTTTCCTGCCGCGAGGTAGATTTATCCGAAATCTCTTGACAGAAAAAGACACGGTTCTGTTTTAAAGTCACCTACATCCACCCCACGTACGTCTCTCAAGCTTTTGGGGGAAGAATATTGAAGTGCTGAGCTCTTGAAATAGTTCGCGTTATTGGAGTATCTGCTCCTGCATCCTGATGACAATGTTGAGGTTTTTGGCACGATGCAATGCCGCCCTCTTCTGGTGTCTGTAACTTTCAATGACAAAATTTGATGCAATTCCTTCCTGCATTTTCCTGAAGGCGGGAAAGATTAAGATGTTAAGATTAAGGAGATTGATTTCGAAGAAATGAAAATATAGCAAAGCGATAAAGTCAGGCATATTTTAGGAAGAATTGAAATTCTTAAACAAATAATTACATGCAATGTGAAGGCGCTTGGCTTAGTGTCTAAAGCGTTGGGCTTCCAGTCGTGAGGTTATGATTTCGATTCCTGGACCAGGCTGTGGGCTTTTGCGCAAAATACTATTTCATGTGGCTCCAATCCACTTGCCTGTACAAAATTAGTTGAAGCGTCATTGGTGCCAAGCTGTATCGGCTTTTCTTTTCTATTAGGCAACATGGTATGCATGGGCGACCGCTGGTCTTCCAGGGTGGAACTTCCTGGATGCAATCCCATGGTCATTCGTGATCGAAAGAGGTCTTTACATTTTTATACATATAAACACATACGCACACGTGTGTGTGTGTATATATATATATATATAGAGAGAGAGAGAGAGAGAGAGAGAGAGATTACAAAATCGTTTTATAAATGTATGTATATATAACACGAAAGTGCACAATGTCTCATCGTTTTATTAATGAAAGTTAAACAAAAATGTTATCAAAATAAACATTGAT
>NC_069004.1:2530892-2533035 GCF_001194135.2 Octopus bimaculoides | reverse complement strand
GATAGTTTTAAGATTGAAAAACTATGAAAATGTAAAAAAGACGAGTGCTCTGCAACTGGTATGCCACGACACACTTGTGTGCCACGAGACTATGTTAGGTGTGCCGCAGTGTAACCTGAATATAATTTTTTCCTATACTTTTAGTTATATTTGAAATTCAGGTGTGCTGCCGAATTTTGAAGAGAGCAGCCGTTTCCAGGGTACTTTTTTAACTACTTTTCCACTCACTATAGTTCTATTTAAGTAAGAATATTCTTCTTCGCTGATAGTGGGATGGGTGTCTGGATTATCGTAAACTACATAAAACCACACAAAACTAAACACCAACGATAATCCACCAAATATGTAAAATATAGGGCCCCACCCATTATCAAATCCATAAACACAAAGATAACCTGATATTGAGAGACATAAAATACTACCTAGGTATTGAGCAGCAAATGTTATTGCAACCAACGAACCAATTTCTTGTGGAGGGCACCAGCGTCCAAATAAGGACTGAATTGCCGGGTATATTGATCCTGATGCCATACCTGTTAATATCCTTAGGACAAGAGTAAAGTAGCCACTAACTCGTGATAAACTTGGGTGAAGAATGGCCAAAATTGATGCTGCAAGTACTGACGTTCCGACAATTCTTTTCCCACCATATTTGTCTGCCAATATCCCACCCAGAATGTTAGTTCCTATATATCCATAGAAGAAACCAGCCAACATGTGTGATTGTAACGTGTCACCCCATTCGAATTCGCCTTCAAAACTTGGGTTTATTGAATAATAATTATCCAGACCAGGACAATCTTGGTTGTTTGCTGTAGAGTTAACTTCCTCAATTGTACGATTGGTTGTTTTCAACATACAAACAAAAGCCATGCTCAGATCAACTGTTAATGTTTGCATCAGAAGACTAACACCAGCACAGGCATAACATAGTCTCCATCGACATGAAGAACAGCGCTTAATCCAGCTGGTACACTTAGACATCCTTTTTTTAATCAAATTTTCATTGATTCTCACAATATTTCGTTTGATGTTTGTGTGAAAGTACGTTGAGTGTTGTGTGGTGTAGATTCTAAATATGGAATCAACACAAAAAGGCAGTCGTCAAAAATTTACGACCTGTTTATTTCCTGTTCCCAGCTTCATGTCATAAAATAAATGGTGTTTGTATGATCTGTAAAGTATATATTTGATTAGATCAAATGTGATCGCTAAGAGTTAATATCAAGATATCGTTAGTAGAAATTTACTTCTCAGTAATTTGGTATATTATGTTATCGATAAACAGATGCGCCCTTTCGCAAATCCTACAAAGGTTTGTGTCGATAAGCATCAGCTATGATCGTTTGGTAACATATTTAATCTCGCTTTTGCTTTCTAATAGAAAGAATCCTGCCAAAGTAAGAACACAGTCAAGAAATAAGGTGAAAACGAAGCGTTTTAACGGTAAATTACAAACAACACGGATTTTGGGAATTGTGTTATTACCAGTAATGTTCGGGAAAGAAATTGCTACCACACAATTTCAGATTTTCTTTGTCCACAATGAATAAGAGTCGTTGCATATCGCGAAAATCAGGCAAAAAATGTAGTAACTGACTGGTTATTGAAAGATGTGTGTTCAGTTTTATCTGTTATTCTGATGTATTTACCAATATTCTATATTAGTCTAGTATATTTCTACGGTGGCATTTCCAGGGTAGTTTCTATCCCAGGTTGAGTTATTCCTTATAATTTACTCCTTGTATAAAAAAAAGAAAAATCGCAGAAGTAGGAAATTCAGCACTGGGAATTATATTAGTTCGGTGACAAATGTGAACAGAATTGATGAGGTTGAGAAATAAAGTTCTTTGAGTATTTCTTTATGTCTCTTTATGTTCTTAGTTCATGTCCCTGTATCAATATAAGAAATTAATATTGGTTTATTGGAAATATGTGTGTGCTATGCGTGTGTGTGCTTAAGCACTTCTTATAACTATATATATATATATATATATAAATACATGATGGAGATGGTAATACCTTAGAAGTAAGTCTGAGACGTTTCAATTTAAGAAGTAATTTAATAAAAGTGATTTTAAAAATTATATAAAGAAAATATTACCAGTTCGATGATGAATCTCATCTTGTCGGATATTACTAG
>NC_069004.1:2525529-2530215 GCF_001194135.2 Octopus bimaculoides | reverse complement strand
GCAAATCGACCCCAGAGCTTATTCTTTGTAAGCCTAGTACTTATTCTATCTGTCTCTTTTGCCGAATCGCTAAGTTATGGGGACGTAAACACACCAGCATTGGTTGTCAAGCGATGTTGGGGGGGGGACAAACACACACACAAACATATACATACACAGACATATACATACATATACATATACGACGGGCTTCTTCCAGTTTCCGTCTACCAAATCCACTCACAAGGCTTTGGTCGGCCCAAGGCTATAGTAAGAAGACACTCGCCCAAGGTGCCACGGAGTGGGACTGAACCCGGGACCATGTGGTTGGTAAGAAAGCTACTTATCACAAAGCCACTCCTGCGTAATATGTGTATATATATACATTTATACATATATATGTGTATGTATGTATATATGTAAGCATGTATGCATGAGTGTGTGTATGAGTGTGTGTATGAGTATGTGTGTGTGTGTGTGTGTGTAAAATTTAACATCGAAAATTATGTATTGCTGTATAGTCAGTGTGCATGAGAGTGTATATGTATTGATGTATAGGATGCGCAACTATATATATATATATATATATATATAGTGTATATAATACTGAATTTGAGTTACGATATTCAAGAATAAAACAAACTTACTCTGTGACAGTGCAATATTGTTCCAGTTGGGCGTTTGTATTCTGTAACTGCATTGAATAAAATAAATACGTCCACATTTGTACAATTGATACGAACGGATAAATTCCGTGACGATATCCATTTAATACGTAATTCCCCCATGGACAAGCTTATATCTACTGCTTTATAATATGAGATACGGATGCTCAACTGTTTGTTAGTATTTGGATTTCGTTCAAATCAGTAAATTTTTTTTTTGTTATTTTTTTTTTCTAAAATGTTATATAACTTGAAAATCCGTGTGTCGAAAAACTGTGATATTTTTCCCCGCCTTCTTTAAATTTCTATGTATTCATACTCATGTAATTTCTAGTATTTATGCATCTCCTTCTGGCTAAGGTTATTTTCACAAGCACGGCTTAAATTTCATTATCAGTAAAATTTCTCAAATTACGAAGTCAATATCCTGTCATATAATATAAATGTTGATGAAAAGTAAGTACTTTGTTCAAATAATAAAAGCCTAAAAGCATTGTTGAGTCTAAAATAGGGTGGATTCCATATATTTCTTAATGCTCTTTGCCAATGACACAAGCATAATCCTCAACATAAAATAAACAACAACACAATCCTAAACAGGAATTGATTTTCTCTCTTCATTCCTCAGTCCTTCATTGTCTCAATTCATCACCTCTTATTACCTAAACACCACCTCCACACACGTTTACACATGCCACACACCTCCCACCTTCCACCTCTCCACTGCCTCACCCCCGTGCTCCTCTACACCGTTTTATTCAGCATCCACACCACACACACACACACACACACCACTATGTCCTGGCAGCATGTACAGACACTGTCACACACGTACTCGCGCGTGCACACACACACACACACACACACACCTTCCCACTCCGTGCATACCACTACCCACACTCTCATTTCATTCCCCACACCCTAGACTATAATCACACACATCGCATATGTGTAATCACCACGCACACCTCCCAACCCCTACCTCCTGTCACGCCCATTCCAACTTGTACCTTCGTACAGGTTGATCCAAATACATGACCCCTCCACCACCACATACACACACACAATACACACATATATCAGATAGCTTCACACACACACACACACACACACACACACACACACACACACACATAAGCGCCCTTACACACATACGCATACGTTCAAACACTGAATATACACATGCATAACGACTTCATACACGCATACTTTATCCAACAGCCCCCCCACACACACACACATCTGTTTGTTTCACACACATACGTCAGACAGCCTCACAGAATCCCACACATATACACACGTCCACGCATAAATACACGGATCACACACGTACGTCCTTGTTTATTTACACACATACATTAATGTACCTTGGTATAGACCAAAATGTATCATATGAAGTCAGTGAATAAAGATAGAGTGACCCGAAAATATTACACCAGATTTAGGTAAATATGGCAGTCGGAACTCTCTCTGGAAAGCACTCAGCAGACAAAAAAAAGACCATGCATGGGTATGTTGCCTGGGAACTTGAAGAAGACAGTAGAATTGACACGAAGCGCAGCCTCTCTTGGCCACAAGACCACTACTAATTGACTTCTTGTTAAAAAGCAATGTGGTTGGTTGATGGCAGTTACATGATCAAAAAGTACTTCAGGAGTGTTCTGATTTCTTATAGTTGTTGTGGAGCCAAGAACGGCTTGTTTGGTGAGCTGGTTCTCTTTTGGTTCAGTATTTTTGTCTGGTGTTTTGGGGTTTATATGTATGACTCATAAGTAAAGAATGGTGTGTATTTGCCTGTAAGTGTATGTGTGTATTCATGTGTGTCTACTTTCATTTACGTCATCGTCAACAATAAACTTATGGTTGTAACCTATATGTGTATGCATGCGTGAATGTATATTTGTGTGTACACATAGGCAAATGTGTATGATGTGTCGTTGTGTTAAAAAATGTCTACTTTTCTCAATATTTTACATATTGCGTCAAAGCAGTGACCTGGAGCAATCGTTACCGCGCCGAGGAAAATGGTCAGCTGCGTTTCGTCCGTCTTTACGTTCTGAGTTCAAATACTGCCGAGGTCGACTTTACCTTCCATCCTGTCAAGATCGATAAAACAAGTACCAGTCGAGCACTGGGGTTGATGTAACATATTTACATCACCCCCGAAATTGCTGGCCGTGTGCCAAAATTTGCAATCAATATAGCATATATTGTGCCCTCAAACAGTGCGTGTATATATTTATATTTATCTCTTTATATAATATATGTGTGTGTGTGTGTGTGTCTATCCAATATATACACACGTGAAGTATACACGCTCACACACTCATATACATATACATACAAACAAACACATAAATACATATATCATTTTACATGTGAAATCGTGTGTTGAAATAGCCATTGTTATATTTTAGGACGGTCATTTTTATTGGCGGGGTGTGCCATATAAACACACGCACTGTATATTCGTTCCTCACTTCAAACTTATTACTGCTCTTATTCTGTGTCCATTGTCTTATATGAAAAGCTTATTTTCAGAACCAGATACATGCGTCGGAATGACATTTGAGTAACTGTTTAAAAAAAATAACTTGAATATATCTGATTGGAAGACTAAGATTCGCCTCCTGTCTATGGGGCATCTATCCCAGTTTGACTGAAAAACGTTTCGCATGGGTGAAGCCAACAGCTTCCAGATTGTGTTTTAATGGTTATCCTTATATCGACCAAATATGCACTTATACCGATTTTGAAAGTAATCTCCTCATATATATACTTCCATATGCACACACACACACACACACACACACACACACACACACATATATATATGTAACAATATCTCTACATGTAAACGCATATATATATTCTTTTTTTTTTCTTTGCTTTTTTACTTGTTTGACTCATTTGATTGCAGCCATGCTGGAACACCGCCTTCGAATTCTTTCTAAGTTTCTCTTCAATAAATATGAGGCATCACAGATATGAAAGTAACCGTGTAAAGTATGTGGTAACCGACCGGTTACGAAAAGATGTATGTCGAATTTCACTTGGTTTAATTATATATGTTTAATTATATTTCACATCATCACAGTATAACTTTATGCTGGCGCTTTCAATGTAGCTCCTATTCCTGGTTGAGTCATTCCATTTACTCCATTTACTCCATTCCTTATATTTAAAATACCGTGAAATCTATAGATCCAGCTTTAAGAAATATTAGTTCAATGAAAAAATCGGCGGACAGACTTGGTGAAGTTGAGAAATAAATTTCTTCGAAAATATCTCTTAAAATTCTTTGTTCAGAAAAGAATTTACCAACTGTCAATTTCCAGAAACATTTGACCCTGCAACAAAACAAGAAATCTATATTAGATCACTGAAATCAGTATTAAATATCTTAAATATGGTAATATATTATTGATATTATTAATAGCAGACCAATGTCATGCATTTGTTCATTTTATATGCCTCATGACATGCATTTTGGCAAATTAGCGAGGTATTTTCGAACTCACTGCATTCTCAATTCAAATCTTGTAGTGTTCAACTTTTCCTTACATTGTTCCGGGGGTCGATAAGTAATCGACCCCGGAACGATGTAAGGATGTACTCAGGCAAAAGTGTCAGCATATACATATACATATACGCAGATACATATACGACGGGTTTCTTTCAGTTTCTGCCTACCACATCCGCTCACAAGGTTTTAGACGGCCCGAGGCTATAGTAGAAGACGCTTGCCCAAGGTGCCACGCAGTAGGACTGAACCCAGAACCATGAGGTTGGTAAGCAAGCTACTTACCACACAGCGACTCCTGCGTTTATATATATATATATATATATATATATATGTTAATTCTCTAAATGAAGTATTAACAGTAACTGCACGATAAAGTGTAGTATATTGCCACTTAAGTGTGGCTGACCCCTAGGGGTGGATGTTACTGTTGCTTTTAGCCCCAGGAGGACATCTCCTCCAGCTGGCTTATCGACACACGACTGTGTCCTGTTTGCCAAGGGAGTTATCCCTCTCACC
>NC_069004.1:2520857-2523849 GCF_001194135.2 Octopus bimaculoides | reverse complement strand
GAATGACAGGAATAGGCGTAGGGGCGTAGCAACAACCGAAAAAGCGGTGAACTGCGAAACATATGGCCTAAGATACAGCAACAGATGTATGATCGACGACATGACACTAGTGTGATATTTACAAATGGCTTTATTTACCAAAATAATAATTATATATTAACAAATATATTGACATATTGATAAAATTAAATTGTTGGTGATTACAAAACATCGTTTATAATTGAATTATTCATTGCTGAAGATAATATTTTGAAATGGTTAGTAAAATTCTTAAATTTGTTGTATATCATTACTTCATGTTCACTCTTGTTAAAGGTTAAATTTTTTCATTCATTTCTGTGTCTTTTGGTTTAACAGATGATCCAGATTCTTCTGAAATTGCCCAAACTTGGATTTCTCCTCTTGCCAATATCACATACAATATAGCACCAACTACACATATAGCAGCACATAAGGCGAACACGATCTGCCATTCTCGTTGTGTACCGTTTGGGGTTAAAGCTTTTGTAGACAAGGAACTAAAACTTCCAGACATTACGGCAAACGTGTTAGCAATTCCAAATACAACACCAGCATAATTTGGAGCAATGTCTCTATTGTTGACGAGAACACCGCCACTGGTAAATGATAGAGTTATACCACTGAGAAACAAAAGAATACTTATTAGAATGGTTTGGTCACATCTGAGGAATCCGATGACAATCAACAGACATGCTGAAACAATCAGAGAAATGGTTTGGAATAAGACTCGAACGACACGAGTCGACAGATATTTCTTTGAAAGTATAAGATCTGCAAATCTTCCACACAAAGGTAAAGCAATGATTTGTCCAATCGAAGGAGCAGACGACATTAAACCATTCGATGCTGTTTTAATGTTTAAGGCGTCTTTCGTATAAAGTGGTAACAACACCTGGAACGATAAATCTGTCCAGCTATAAGCAAACCAACCGACGATAATCGCCCAAACTGCAGGTGAGGAAAGCATTTGTTTCCAAGGTATTATTTTAAATACTTTTTCACTTGTTATAGTTCTATTTAAGTAGGAACGTTCTTCATCACTAATACTGGGATGGGTGTCCGGATTGTCATAAACAACATAAAACCAAATACAACTAAACACCAACGATAATCCACCAAATACATAAAATATAGAACCCCATCCATTATCAAAGCCATAAACACAAAGAAGACCAGATATTGAAAGACCTACAATGCTACCTAGAATTTGACCAGCAAATGCGAACCCAACCAATAAACCTATCTCCTGTGGAGGGCCCCAACGTCCAAATAAGGAATGAATTGCAGGGGGCACTGGCCCTGATAGTATACCGGTTAATATTCTTAGAGTAAGAGTAAAATAACCACTAACTCGAGATAAACTTGGATGAAGAATGGTTAAAATTGATGCTGATAGGAGCGAAATTCCTAGGACTCTTTTTCCACCATATTTGTCTGCTAAAAGCCCACCCAAAATATTAGTTGCCATATACCCATAGAAATACCCTGCCAACATGTTGGCTTGTAATGAGTCGTCCCACTCGAATTCTCCTTCAAAACTTCGGTCTACAGAATGGTCACCTGAACGGGAACACCGTTTGTTGTCTGTAGTAAAATAAAATTCCTCAGTTGTACGATTGGGTGTTTTCAGCATGCAAACAAAGGCCATACTTAGATCAACTCTTAATGTTTGCATCAGAAGAAAAGCAACTGTACAGGCATAACATAATCTCCATCGACACAAATAATAGCGCTTAATATAATTGATAAATTTAGACATCATTAAGTCGTTTTCACTGACTTACAATGTTTTGCTTGCAGTAACTGAAATCGATAAGTGATATAATTTTAAATATTTTATCGTAGACTAGAGGAAAATTGCTGCAGTTAAAAAACTTATTATTCCATTTCTTTGTTCATTTGTTTAGCATGAGTTCATTATATAAAAGGTGTTTGTTTTGTTTGCAAAGTGAATATTTAATTGAATGTGGTGGGCGAGTCTTCTTTCCGAAATTAGGACGAAGATATCATTGGTACTGTCAAATTTCACATTGTATTAGTACAATGTATAATCGATAAACATGGACATCATTTACCAATCACTATAAAGGTGTCGATAAACGTCAGAAATGATCGTTTGGTAACACGTTTAGCCTCTACTTTATTTACAAATAGAAAACGTTACGTCAAAGCAAGAACACAATAAAAAATAAGGTTACTGTAGCAGTGCAGGGTTGTAACAGCAAGTTACGGAGAAAACCGATCCAAGTTCTCTTTATAGATATAAGAATTAATAGCACCACTTTCAATTCCTTCTCTGTCGTTTGTGAAGATGAGGCTTCATTCATACATAAGACGCCGTTGAACGTGATGTAGGATCCTACTGGTTACTTAGATCTCTGCATTCCATTCCACTTGATTCACTGATTTGTCTAATAATATTTCTTTGATAAAGTTCAGTTTAGCGTCAATATAGAATGGTAGCAAATTCCCAGAGAACTGTGTTTGCAGAACGGGTCGTATTCTTTCATACGTGTGATTATATTTTATATTAGTTTAACATGTATTTGTGGTGCTCCTTAGAATGTTATTTTAAATTCCATTTTGAGTGATTCCATGTAATCCATTCCTTGTATTTAAAATGTGGCAGAAACTGAAGATGAAGCTTTAGGAATTATTATTTCAAAGACAAACATTGGTGGAATGAATTGGTAAAGTTGAGAAACTCGTTACAAGCCAAAGTATTTTTTTATTTCTTTAAATTTCTTGTTTTAGGCAAGACTCGATCGATTGCAAATTCCTAGAAATATGTGACCCTGTACCAATGTAAGAAATCAATATTAGATCAATGATATCATTATTAGATCTCTTTTCGACTATTATCTGTTATTGATATTATTGGGGAAAGAATGCCTTTTACAATTGTTCATATTATGAACAGGTGTTTATTTTATGCGCCTGACGTCATACATTTTGCCCAGTTGTCGAGTAC
>NC_069004.1:2517897-2518798 GCF_001194135.2 Octopus bimaculoides | reverse complement strand
CAAACATGTGGATCATCATATTAATTAAGTATTCCATAAGCTGAGTATTCCGTCATGAGAGAGGTAGGAGCGAGGCGAATGTAAAAACGAGGCAATCTCACCAGTCGACGATATTTGTATATTCCAGTTTGTCAAAAAGTTGCGGAAGGATCAGAATAAATTAGGCTTGCATTCGGTTGTCCCATGATCAAATAAATAATACACTTATAGATAATGTCAATTAGCAATTTCCAATGAGAATGTTCGATGGCAGGGAACTGTGCAAATTAACAGCTCCTGTTTGGGAGAAGTATTTTTCTCCACATTGTAAAGCTTCCGCTAAAATACAGGCATTGGATTTTAATGTTATAAAAATATATATTTATATACATATATGATGCAAGTTATAAATAATGGTCATTAAATATTTTTCTTTATTGCAGTAAATTTGACTAGCAGCTGTTTCCAGTAATCATTATAGGTTCATTGTTGATAGGTTTATTCAATCCGTCTATTGGCCTGTTGAGAAAAATTCAACGACCTAAAAAATTAATGCTGCATTCGTGAGAGTCATTTCTGTTTATATATGTATAAAAACACACACATACATAAATGCACGTACGCATAAATACACACACACTAACAAACAAACACACACCCACACAAGCATACACTTATGCTTCGGTACAGATTCTCTCCCTTAGTTGTTGCCAAAATCAGAAGATCAACATACAATCCATATCTTCATATTTTTTCTGAAACCAATTTTTAATTTTAAGTTTTAATTCAGCTTGAAAAAACGTTTTTGTTTTGTTGTTTTTTTTTTAATTTTCATGATGTAATTGTTTTATTCATCAATAAATAAATAACATGTCAAGCAGCTGAAGTGAACATCAACCCGCTTGTGTTATTTCTTTTATAT
>NC_069004.1:2517308-2517739 GCF_001194135.2 Octopus bimaculoides | reverse complement strand
TATCGCGAAAATCAACGCACCACAGAAAGAGAAGGCGCCACTCATGATCAACACTGTTCGCCATTCGATTCGAGTACCGTTTGGTGTGAGAGCTTTAACCGTTAAAGGGCATAAGATACTACTTATCGATGCAAATGTATTGGTAAATCCGTATAAAACTCCAGCATATCTGGGAGCAACGTCGATATGGTTTACCAGGAAGCCGCCAGAATAAAATGCCACGGCACAGCCAGAGAGGAAAAAAAGGATTCCTGTTAAAATAGTCTGATCACATTCCAGAAATCCGATGACAATAAGCAGAGATGCTGATCCACCAAGAGAGATAGACTGGAATATTACTCGGACTGAACGAGTTGACAGATAATTCTTGGAAAGTATAACATCTGCAAGTTTTCCTGATAATGGTAAAAATATGAATTGTCCTAACGACG
>NC_069004.1:2514172-2516450 GCF_001194135.2 Octopus bimaculoides | reverse complement strand
CATGTGGGACTGTAAAGAGTTACTCCATTCGAACTCGCCTTCAAATGTTTTATCTGGTAACTGATTCTCCGACCCTGGACATTCTTCCTTTATTCCAGTATGATTAACTTCTTGAAATGAACTGTTGGTTGTTTTCAGCATACAAGCAAAAGCAATGCTAATGTCAACTCGTAATGCTGTTAAGAGGAGAACAGCTGCTAAACAAGTATAGCATAACCTCCAACGACACGATGAGTATTGTTTAATGCACCTGGTAATTTTTGACATTTCAAAATTATGCTCAAATGTATTACGTATTTATGTACGTGTATATGTGTGTGTGTGTATGTGTGTATATATGTGTCTGTGTGTGTATATATGTGTATATATGTGTCTGTGTGTGTGCGTGTGTGTTCGTGAGTGTGTGTTTGATTGCGTGTGTAATATACGATTCGTGTGATTTTTAAATAATGGCTTTTGAGTTGTTTCAGCCAAATATTTTCCAGCGATGGTCGTCTGCTCTCTGTGATTTCATTGAAAAAAATAGTATTCGGTAAGCTCTGTGAGACTGCTTCCTGATCGATTTTTTTTATCGGATGGTATGTAAAATCCACGTTTCTGATACGTAATTTGACAGACTGGTTTGACGATATATGATTTGATTGGTCAAAATGTTCATCTATTTCCATGGGATTCAATTTAACAGCGCAAATTGTTATATTCTCTGTAAAGCATAGCGTGGAATGTTGGTAACCTGTTAAAAGTATAGAATAAAAGCACATATTGTTATATTTGGCATAGATATCCATGAGGAAGATATTGCTACAATTGTTATGGACGAGAAGGTAATGAGAAAGCTCACCATGCAATAAAATCTTGTGTTAAACTGGGGAAAAACGCTACAGGAACTTATGAAATGCTGTGACTGCTTATGGATTAAGTTGTATGAGCCGAGCATTTGTTTCTCGCTGGCACAAAAGGTTCAATGATGGTAGAGAGGTGGTGAGAGACGATGAGAGAGGGGGGGATGTCAGAACATCAGAGCTAGATGTGGAAATTTGCAGTAATCTGGATGAAAAACATCTCAGATTTATAAAGACAATAAACATACAGTTTGGAGGTTGGTCTTGCAACTGTGCACAGAATGTTTCATAAATACCTGGATATGCACAACAAACTTTTCGCTAATTTTGTTCACAGGGTGTTCTGTGACGAACAGAAGAAAGACATGTTCGTGATACCAGAGAGATGGTTGAGTTCATTACATTCAATCCAAAAGTAGTTGAGCTTCTGGAGACGTGTGAGAAAGCTGGGTCTACAACTATAATTAAGAGGCCAAGAGACCGAGTACCCAGCAAGGGACTCATTTACATCCACTGGGTTCCCTCTGGCCAGATGGTCAGCAAAGAGCGCTTTGTGGACTTTTTGAGCAAATTCAAGATGAGAGTTCGTCGCAAAGGCCTGAGTTCTTCCACTCGGGTTGGTGGCACCTACGACAGGACAATGCAGAAGCCCACAATTCCATCCTGGTAACCAACAACTTGATAGAGATGGGCATCAAAATGGTCCCTCCCCCTCCACACTTCTCAGACTTTCTTTCGTGTGACTTTTGGTTGTTCTTCAAGCTGAAACAGAACTTCAAGGACAATCGATTTGAAAACACTGCGAAGATGAAGGAGGTTGTTACAAAGGTACTGGCCACCTTCACTTCAAAGCCTTCCATGGAACCTTTACAAAGAAGCTGGAGTACTAAAACAAATGCACAGATGTCAGAGAATCTTACTTTGAAGGTGATAAGAGTTTTGTACTTTTTTAAAATTAATAAATGTCTCACCTGAAAAAGTTTCAAAGCGCCTGGAATGTACCTTGTATATATTCAGTAATCTGCATTGAGAATATAGCATCTTTGCTGGACGAGGTACATCATAATGCTATTTACCTGTAATCAGAAAATATATACACAACTAACTATTCTGCCAGCTCAATAATAAGAATCCTTTCTACTATTACATCAACTCCAGTAGATGACTGGTACTTAATTTATTGATCCCGAAAGGATGAAAGGCAAAGTCGACCTCGGTGAGAATTTTTAATCAGAAGGGAGCAAGGGGCGTGCTAACAATTCCGCCTGCTCAATAATAATCCTTTCTACTTCAAGGATTGGAATTTGTGGGGAGGGGGATAGTCGATTACATTGACCCCCTCAGTACTTGACTGGTTCTTAATTTATCGACCCCGAAAAGATGAAAGGCAAAGTCGACCACCGTGGAATTTGAACGCAGAACGGAGAGACGGGCGA
>NC_069004.1:2511872-2514162 GCF_001194135.2 Octopus bimaculoides | reverse complement strand
TGAAAGGCAAAGTCGACCACCGTGGAATTTGAACGCAGAACGGAGAGACGGGCGAAATGCTGCTAATCTATTTATGTTATAGAAAAATAGACAAAGCAAAAATTAACATACCTGGATGCTTGGGTTTACAATTCTACACAGTCCAAAAGCATCGGTTCTAGATACAACCCACATCCTCCTAGTCAAGGGACTTTCTATTGAAAAGCACAACGCACAAAGTACACTTCCTGCACAGAACATACAGCACATCAACACCCAGTGAAATAGCAGAGCATTCTAGTTTTACAATCCTTTTGCGTATTTCTGCAACTATTGACAACCGGCGTTATGACGTGTGACGTCATAATCCTGAAAGCAACATCTCTGCAAATCTTGAATGTAAAATAATTAATATTTTATTTCGTATGTGTATTTCGTGTGCAAGATTCTTGATGTGGATACGTGTGTTGGATGAATTAATATTTTCCTGTCAGTATATTCTTATTGCATCCAAATAGCCTATGTCTGGTCACTAATTACGTCGGGCTTCTTTCAGTTTCCGTCTACCAAATCCACTCACAAGGCTTTCGTCGATCCGAAGCTATAGCAGAAGACACTTGCCCAAGGTGCCACGCAGTGGAACTGAACCCGGAACCACATGGCTGGGAAGCAAGCTACTTACCATACAGTCACGCTGCACCTGATAGTCTTCTTTTTGTGCAGAACATAACCTAATGGTGAAATGCTGAGCGGTATTTCGTCTATCTTTACGTTCTGAGTTCAAATTCCGCTGAGGTCGGCTTTGCCTTTCATCCTTTTGAGGTCGATAAATTAAGTACCAGTTGCGTACTGTGGTCGATCTAATCGATCCCCCCCCCCTCCCCCAAAATTACGGGCCTTGTGCCTAATGTAGAAAAGAATATATTGAAAATTTCCGCCCAAAAATCCGTTTTGTTGGCATATACTTTTCTACTCCAGGCACAAGACCCGAAATTTTGGGGGAGGGGGCCAGTCGATCAGATCGACCTCAGTAAGCAACTGGTACTTAATTTATCGATCCCGAAAGGATGAAAGGCAAAGTCGACCTCGGCGGAATTTGAACTCAGAACGTAACGGCAGACGAAATACCGCTGGGTACGCAATTATTTCATGGTATAATAAACAGCTAATTATTCTATGATTAACAACTAAGAGAATAAGTGCTCCTAATTTCTGTACAAGCATCAGCAATTTCTGAGGGAAATGGGTTGTCAACAACATCTAGGTTAATACTCGACTGGTATTTTATTTTATCGAGTGATGAAACACAGAGTTGACTGGGGTGAGATTTGAACTCAGGACGTAAAGAGCAACAGAAATGATAACTTAAAATTGTGACACAAGGCCAGCAATATCTGAAAGTGGTTTAGTCGATTACATCGACCCCGGTGTTCAACTGGTACTTATTTTACCGGCCCCTAAAGGATGAAAGGCAAAATCAACCTCGACTGCATTTGAACTTAGAATTTAAAGAGCCGGAAGAAACGTTGCCAAGCATTTTATCCGACGCGCAAACTGAATAGAACATTTGTAAACACCGAGAGTAGTAAACGCCTCGGAAATTATACACTAAAGGCCTACGACAGAGCTGCTATGTGAGAGTTTGACTTGCTAGAAATAACAACTAAATTTCTTACAGTTCGCATCTTCAGGAACATATGTTGGATCAATTAGTATTGTAGTGTCTGCGCATTGAAACAAAAGTAAAATGGTAACAGCTGGAAAGGTTTTGATCATGGTTCTGCTTGATCACCACGGAACTTCAATTAAATAATTACCCTGGCAGCAGTTACCCAACTAAATAAACAGACACGTGGATAGATTCTCCTTTCAGCTTTCTCTCTCTCTCGCCTTCCCCACACACATGTTTTACATAGGTACGCATGTAAGCGTGTGTATGTTCGCATTATAATGTATTTATGCGTGAAAGTGTATATATATATATATATATACACACATATATATAAACATAATTAAGGGATCAGCAACAGTTGCTTCACCGCATACCGAATCTGCAACTGGAATATCATACTGATGAGGAAACGCGTCTATGATTAACTAGTACTGGTTAGGTTCGTTATTTTTCTTTTTGTTTTGCCTTTGTGAGTTACAAGTATTGCTATCTGTTGGAGTTTCAGCACTTTAGCTGCTATTTCTGAACTTCGGTATGTGGTGAAGCAACTGTTGCTGATCCCTTAATTATGTTTATAAATGTATAAGAACTTTTAAATAAGTTCCTCGCCGATAATGGTATTTACATACCGAAGGGCTT
>NC_069004.1:2510575-2511862 GCF_001194135.2 Octopus bimaculoides | reverse complement strand
GAAACGCGTCTATGATTAACTAGTACTGGTTAGGTTCGTTATTTTTCTTTTTGTTTTGCCTTTGTGAGTTACAAGTATTGCTATCTGTTGGAGTTTCAGCACTTTAGCTGCTATTTCTGAACTTCGGTATGTGGTGAAGCAACTGTTGCTGATCCCTTAATTATGTTTATAAATGTATAAGAACTTTTAAATAAGTTCCTCGCCGATAATGGTATTTACATACCGAAGGGCTTGGTAAAAATTATTAATTATTAATTTATTAATAAATTAATAAATTGATAATCCTTTACCCTTTTATTTGTAATATATATATATGCTAAATATTAATATATATACACACACACGCATATACATATATAAATACATATACATATATGTGCGTGTGTATATGCATATATACATACAAACATGTGAATATATATGAACAGATGTTATATGAACAAACAGTGGAAATACTACGTTGTTGCTCAGCATCCGAGAAAACAGTCAAATCTCCATGAAATCCCATCTTATTGTCATAAAAAAAGGGGACTTGTAAGATAGATTACGTTTAAACTGCCAGAGCCGAATTACGATTTTGTAATAACCCCGGGTTACATTGTACCGTGAACCCCCACCCTTGTGGTACTTTCAACAAAATTTTTCATTTTCTTTACGAAGACCACACTCGTACGTTGACGAAAGCATCTGTCTGAACTGCAGTTTATTATTAGATTAATAATATTTGAAATAAATAAATAAATAAATAAATAAAAGACGAAGTGGTCGTGAGTGGAACGCTTTCGATCATGGGCTCTGTTTGATTAAAGCCGCTGTGATTTTAGAAACACAACATATTTTATAACTTCAAGCGTTTTCTAACAAACGTTCCCCTGTCAAAAGGAGTGTCGCAACAAACAGTATTAATACTAGAGAGACAGACAGACAGAGAGAGGTTCACTCAAGTTGGAGAAGAAGAGGGACAGAGAGAGAGAGAAAGATCGGAATGGGTAAGAAAAAGCGAGAGAGATAAAGGTTAGGACGATAGTACACTTCAGTAAATGGATAACGTACCACTCGGTGCCATTCCCGGGTCGCTATGCACTGTAAGTTTTTCATAAGTAACTGCCGTGAAAAACAAGTCCCGGTCAGTGAATTTTGCGTAGTACAACGTATATGAGTAACACGTCACATGTTAGTAACACAGAAAACTACATTGAATGAGGAGAGCGTGACTAAGTAAAACGTGTGTACATGCCATATACTTGTGTGTATGTGTGTGTATATATAAATATATATATATATATA
>NC_069004.1:2507220-2509919 GCF_001194135.2 Octopus bimaculoides | reverse complement strand
ATATATATATATATATATATATATATATATATATATAATCTTTTATTCTTTTAGTTGCTTCAGTCATTTGACTGCGGCCATGCTGAAGCACCGCCTTTAGTCGAACAAATCAACCCCAGGATTTATTCTTTGTAAGCACAGTACTTACTCTATCGTTCTCTTTTGCCGAACCTCCAATTTTGTGTAAAGTAACATTGTTTTGGGAGAAATAACCGGTTTCACATTTTCTTTTCAAATTTCTCAAACTTCTTTATCGATATTCTGTCATCTCTTCGCTATGAAGTGAAGAATGAGAGTTCCAGACAGGGGAAGGCAATCTGGGATTTTTTCGGTATAAGGGAGATAATCAAAAATGTTGGGAATGACTATTAATTTAACATGATTTGGTTTAGAAATAATAGAATGTTAGAAGTAGTTAAGTTTTTTTTTTTTTCAGTGAGGTAAGTTTCCTTATTTAAAATTGCTAGAAATGGTTAAGTTTTGGCTTATATTTTTCAATATACTAGGTTTCCTTATTTAATCTAACCTGTGTTGGTGTTCCAATGGTACATTGATAAAATTGAAAGATTACAAATTGCGGTATCAGTTGCTTTGCGCATTTCTCAATGTGTTCACTAAAGGGAATCATTCTGTATTCTAGGAATGCAATCTGCTGTCGGTGCAGAGTGCATCTGCGTCTAAGCGATAATCCCGTGGACCCTATGTAGTTTTGGTGGCAGCCCGAGCATATTATAACATAAATCAGGTTTTCTGAGGCACAAGTAAAGTCAAATTTGATTTTGAATTTTTGTTCCTCTTTGAAAAGGAATTCTGATCCTTCTAGAAGGTTTGGGCATGTTGCACAACTTGGTCGACCACATTTCTTCACTTTTGCGTCCGTTATTATAGAACATAATTTTGCCTTTGTGAGTTTCTTTTTCAGTGATTTCGATTGTTTGTGGCATTATATACGTACATAGACAGACAGAAAGTTTGATATACAGACAGATAGATAGATAGATAGATAGATAGATAGATAGATAGATAGATAGATAGATAGATAGATTACATACATACATACATACATACATACATACATACATACATACATACATACATAGAGAGAGAGATATATACATACATATATACGTGCATGCATACATACAAGCATAGACAGACAGAAAGTCTGATAGATAGGCAGATAAATAGACAGACAGACAGACATATAGACAGGTAGGCAGACAGACAGACAGACAGATAAATCGATAGGTACATACATACGTACATATATACATACATACATACATACATACATACATACATACATATACACGTTACGTACGTACAGATGCATTTGTACTACGTACACACGCACGCGGAGCAGACATATTTACAACCACCCACTCATCCACACTCGCAACTTAAACGCTCACACAGGCAAACACACCAACACAACACACATACTTATAGACACACATTCACCAACACTCAAACAACATCCGCGGTCCACATACACACACACACAAATGCTCGCGCGCGCACACTCACGCCCTGACAGCCTTGTCGCAGACAACGTCAATATTATGGCACGGAATGAATATATGTCACCCAGTGACCTCGTTTTAGATAAAAGCCGGTTGTAAGAGCCATTGTAAGACGAGCTGCCATAAGGCTATAAATAAATCGGTGTTTTAAAGCAGGCGCACGCACACACACGCCTGCATGCACATACGCCTACACACACATACTTTCAAACACACACACACACAAACAGGCGTGGTTGTGTGATAAGAAGCTTGCTTCTCAACCACATGGTTGCGGGTTCAGTCCAAGTTCGTGGCACCTTCACTTTAGAGGATCCTTCACGTAATGGCTGGAACGCTACAATTTGCATTGAAGTTAGAGGTTCCTACATTGAAGAACATTAGAATTTTGTACGTCTTTGAAATTAATGAATGTCTCAAAACTGTACTCTGTATTTCTGTTTACCACACGACAGTTAATAAGCCACTAATCTCAACATACGTAATCAGTATTTCTATTCAGATATTCAAAGAAATACATGTCTTATCAGCAATTCAAATCAGTCCTTATTTACTAAGCTTGTTTTCACCCCTATTATTAAGTTGTTGCGTAGGTAAAAGACAGTGAAACACCAAAATAGTGACCTTTGCTTTATATGATCAACACGTTTAATCATACAAAAGATATGGTGCGAAATCTGTCGAGATTTTAACAAACATGGACCAACACGTGAGATTCAAAATTACGCCAGAAATTGCAAACGGAAAGTTTCTCTAAAAACTATTCCCTACTGTTTTACAAAAACAAAATGCATGTTAGACAGTATATAGTCCAGATAGAGTAAGATATGATTGAATGAAAGATGGGTAGATCACCAATACTTGAACGGCTGTGGTCAAACGTTTGCTCAATCGAATCAGACAACTACCACAGCTGTTCATATCAGAAAGATTAAATCGTAACACAAAGACTCACACACATACATACATACATACATACACATACATATATATACATATAATATAATATTATATATGTGTGTGTGAAAACCTATTCGACCATGAATGATGCCATCGTTTTGTGGGACTGATGCGTTTCTGCGTAGTTACGTGTGATCTTTTGAACGTTGTTGATCCTTATCTTGGTTAAAGTTCAATTATAGAAGTTGGTTGGGGGGGGGGAATACACTAGAAACA
>NC_069004.1:2503492-2505989 GCF_001194135.2 Octopus bimaculoides | reverse complement strand
ATATATATATATATATACGTATGTATATATTTACACATATACATCTAGATATATATATATAACAGAGGCCTCAAAAGACATTTTAAGATCCAAAAAGATCAGAACTTAACTGCAGCTCTTGCCAATCCAGATATGTGTGTGTGTGTGTGTGTGTGTGCATGCAGACAGATAGACAGACAGACAGACTGGCAGACGGACGGACGGACGGACGGACGGACGGATGGATGGATGATACGTACATACATGCATGCATATCAATTGCAGGAATCCAGTAATGTTGATTATGAGCAGCAAGAATGTAGCCGGAGTATATTACCGCAAAGTGTGCGTTCTGCTAATGAAAAGCCCTACAGGGCACCCACCCCTGTATATTACACATACAGGGGTGGTGCAAAACTAGGTATACAGTTATAAAAAAAGAAAGCATGTACAATACTCATTTATCTTTATCAAAAAAATTAAAAGTTGAATTCCCCAACAGACACACTGCTTGATAATAAATACTTGAATAGTCTTTTCTACACTAGTCGTACTGAAGGTATTGTCTCTGATTATAATAAGGACGGCGATGAGTTAACACAGAGAAATTAGAATTGGTCATACTGTAGCACAGTATCGAATCAAGCCTGGAATTTATTGCCTCCGAATTTCCCATTCAAATAAGTTTAGTATTCATTAAACTTTAGTGGAGATTCATTCATCAGTGACACGCCCCTTCATTAACAACTGGAGCAATGTTTGTCTTATAAATATTTATGCCAAATATGACGTACATATTCTTTTCATTTTATATTTTTTAACAGGTTACTAGTTAAATTCAAGTATTACCAACCACGCGAAATGCCATAAAGAGAAAATAACAATTGGCGCTGATAAATTATTCCCCACGGAGAGAGATGTATAACAAACATTCACGCTTGAACTAGCAAATAATTTCTCATTAAACCAATTTATAACTTGTCCAATGAAACCACGAAATGGAAACGTAGATTTTACGTGTCATTCTCTCCAAGAACCAGTCGCAAAGATGTCTCACAAAACTCACCAAATAGGTTATATTTAATGAAAACGCAGAGAGCAGAGGATTCAAAAGCCATTATTTCACAATCACACGCATCTTATATATACACACGTACACGTACGTTTGTACGTGCATACATTAATCTCTGTTATTTTTTTTATATTTCAACTGATCATAAATTTTTAGACGATGAAAATTAACGGATTTATTAAGCATTATTGGTCGTATCCTTGGGTATTATGCTATGTTACTTTCATGACCGTTCTCCTGTTACACACATTAAGAGTTGACCTCGCTATCGCCTTTGTTTGTATGTTGAAAACAACCAACAGTTCATTTCAAGAAGTTAATCATACTGGAATAAAGGAAGAATGTCCAGGGTCGGAGAATCAGTTACCAGATAAAACATTTGAAGGCGAGTTCGAATGGAGTAACTCTTTACAGTCCCACATGTTGGCTGGATATTTTTATGGATATACCGTGACTAATATACTTGGTGGTATGTTAGCCGACAAGTATGGCGGTAAAAATATTCTATGCTTTACCCTTATTTCGGTTTCTCTTGTGACTCTTCTCTACCCAAGTTTGTCTCGAATAAGCGGGTACTTCACCCTTGTTTTAAGGATATTAACGGGTTTGTTATCAGGGTCTTTGTATCCATCAATCCAGTCGTTATGGGGACGTTGGGCACCACCCGAAGAGAGAAGCTCATTAGTTGCGTTTTCCTTTTCTGGTCAAACCTTAGGAACTATTGTATGCATGTCGATCTCAGGTTACCTTTGTGAATATGGATTTGACAATGGATGGGGTTCTATATTTTACTTATTCGGTGGAACAACGTTGCTGTTTAGTTGTGTGTGGTTTTATGTTGTTTACGATAATCCAGACGACCACCCCACCATCAGCGAAGAAGAACGTACTTACTTAAATAAAAACAGAAAAGATAAGAGTGAAGTAAAAAATGTACCTTGGAGGAAAATACTATCTTCTTCCGCTATTTGGGCCATTACTGTCGCCCATATGATTACCAGCTGGACAAATACGGTCTTCCAGATGTTGATACCATTATATATGAAAGAAGTATTAAACATTCATCCTTCGGCGAATGGTTTAATGTCTTCAACTCCGTCGTTAGGACAATTCATATTTTTACCATTATCAGGAAAACTTGCAGATGTTATACTTTCCAAGAATTATCTGTCAACTCGTTCAGTCCGAGTAATATTCCAGTCTATCTCTTTTATTGGTTCAGCATCTCTACTTGTTGCCATCGGATTTCTGGAATGTGATCAAACTATTTTAATAGGAATTCTTTTATTCTTCTCCGGCGTGACGACTGCATTTTATTCTGGTGGCTTCCTGGTAAACCATATCGACGTTGCTCCCAGATATGCTGGAGTTTTATACGGATTTACCAATACATTTGCATCGATAACATGTATTCTATCTCCTTTATCAGTTAAAGCTCTTACACCA
>NC_069004.1:2500584-2503011 GCF_001194135.2 Octopus bimaculoides | reverse complement strand
AACTTAGAGCCAGCACTGAAAGTTATGACCTTTCGTATACGAATATGTAAACAATGCGGTCGAAGATGGAAAAATAAGTAACGGGTATATATACATAACTCAAGAGTTTTTAGCCCTTCTTCAGCACCACATCCACATTAACCCTCTACAAACATTTTCTTTTCTACTCTAGGCCCGAAATTTTGGGGGAGGGTGCCAGTCGATTAGATCGACTCCAATACGCAACTGGTACTTAATTTATCGACCCCGAAAAGATGAAAGGCAAATTCGACCTCAGCGGAATTTGAACTCAGAACGTAAAGACAGACGAAATAGCGCAAAGCATTGCGCCCGGCGTGCTAACGATTCTACCAGCTGCACGCCACCTTCCCCCACAAACATATTGCTTTAATAGTCTCTAAGTTTAGCTGTATAACACTCCTGCATAGACCAATTTACATATTAAACACATTCTTGACAATTTACCGAAATTTATTGTCGCTACCATCAATTTAACAAATATGTAACACGGTTGAATGAACAGAGAGAAATGACCAGATATGTTTTTAATCGACCCCGGAATGCTGAAAGACGAAGTCAACCCGAACAGAAATGGAACTATCTCAGAAAAATAGTGGATTAAATTTCAATGTGTCCAAAATATTGAATGAGACGTTCTTATGCATTATTCTCTATAGCTGAACGATTAAGAAGGTCATATCGCAACCATTAGGTCCCATTTTGGACAGACGTCGTTTTTTTATAGTTTTAAGTTGACCGAATTCGTGAGAATATAACTTGGTAGTCGTAAACCATAGATGCTTGTCAGGTAGATTGTACTTGTAATCCATAACTTGTCACACTGATTCTGTTTAGAAGTACATATGTCTATGAAATACTCAGCCACTATACCTGCTCGTTAATTCACTGGCAACTAAACTAGCAGAGAAATATGAAGTCGTGAGGGCAGCGCTAGAAAAAATTAAATACCTCAATGAACATTGGGGGACATTCGTGGTCTTTAAGATGGTCAATTTTATCCTGGGATGACAAAGCTGATAGACCAAACATCCATGCTGTCGACTATTTTGGCAAAGTTTGCCAAAAGGCAAAGTTTGCCAAAATAGTCGACAGCATACTGAAGAACTGACAAAACATAAAACTGCACCATCTCCTCAGTCGACTTGATAAATTTCCTGAAATTTTGGTGAGACAAGTGATAGATAGGTAGATAGATAGATAGATAGATAGATAGATACATACATACATACATACATACATACATAGACAGAAAGACAGACAGACAGACAGACAGACAGACAGACAGACAGACAGACAGATAGATAGATAGATACGCATGTGTGTGAGTATTTGTACTACGCAATCTACAAAAGTACATTACGTTTACTGACATACATTTGTCGGTTTCTGCACATGAATCTTAATGCGATACACGAGACATTTATCGCAGAACTATGTTAGTTATAATTAATTCCTTCCACACATATATATTCATACGTTCTCGCACATACACTGGGTGAAGATTTCCCAGCGTTCATGTCTATGTAGGAGACTTTGATAATGTCGGGCTGCTATATTTGCCAAGGTTACATAGATAGTTCATTTACCACCGTTGGCATTTTAAATCGTCCGTCATTTTGTTATTACGTAAAGCGAGGGGATTACACGCATCAAAGGCATTCGTTTGAAGATATCTGGTGCTGAATGGTAGAGATCGTTCCGGTTCTGTTATAGCCCTGGGATACAATCGATCGCAACGGTTAATGTGTATGAGACAGAGGTTGAGATGAACTTGAAGAAAGGGACGAATAACTGGTAAGTGTTGAGAAATGTGTGCGCGCGCGCACACACACACACACTTAGACACACTGATACTCACAGCCTTACACGTATATACATGTGTATATATATATATATATTTACACAAACACACACATACTCAGGGTGGGCCAAAAGTCACACTCTAAATGAGCTCAGTGCACTCCGGTGCTGTTAAAGACGTACATCAATTTTTCTAAAATAAAATAAAATAAATAAAATAACAATGAGTAGACACGTACTTGCACATGATGGACAAAATGAATAATAATAATAATAATAATAATAATAATAATAATAATGATGATGATGATGATAATAATAATAATAATAATAATAATAATAATAATAATAATAATAATAATAATAATAATAATGATGATGATGATGATGATAATAATAATAATAATAATAATAATAATAATAATAATAATAATAATAATAATAATAATAATAATAATAATGATAATAATAATAATAATAACGTAATATAAATAAAACGGCAAATGTTTTGGTACATGACTTTCAGCTCTTTGTATATGTGTAAATTTCTCTGTGTGTGTGTGTGTGTGTGTGTGTGTGTGTGTGTGTGTGTGTGTGTGTGTGACA
>NC_069004.1:2495246-2499985 GCF_001194135.2 Octopus bimaculoides | reverse complement strand
ATGTATATATATATATATATATATATATATATATATATATCATGAGCAGATGTGTATCTGTCAGGCTTAAAATTTCATCAACTTTATATAATAATATGCGTATAAATTGTCGTTAATATTATCAACGTATTCAATTTTAGAAAACATAATATTGATCTCAATGATTAATTATTGATCTTTTACTCTTCAGTTAATGCACCACAGTCGATTCATTTTTGCCTCGACCAAGAACATAAAGAGACGTGAAGAACCTTTTTTCAACTTCACCAAATCTGGTTCACCAATTCTGTTCACCAATTCTGTTCACCGATTCTGTTCATCGACATTTGTCACTGAAATAATATGTCTTGAAGGTGGATCCTAGTCTTCGGTCACCTTTTACATACAAGGTGTGACTCAGCCTGGAAGTGAAACTTTATCATAAACGACACTACCCAGAGATACTGGCCTAATATAAACTATAATTAAATATACCAAAGGACCCAGTGGAATTGAACATACATCTTCAAATAACCAATCAGTTATCACACATATTTCAACAATTTCTTATGCATGAATAAATTTCAGAAGGGAGTATTTCGAAGAGTGCTATCGTTTTTCCCAAGCATAAATAATAACAGGATCTTTGAATCTATGAACTCTGTGACTTATTGTTATAATTCTGTGCCTTCACGGTTAAGTTGCTCCTTAATTGTATTCTTGGTTAGACGTGAACGTGATGATCTTGTATCTAAAAGCATAAAAGAGAAACGAAATATCTTACCAGAACAACAAAATTACTGTATAAAGATGACTGGATGATTCGTAAAGGACTTACATATTTAAAGATAACGTACCAATGTATTGTGAACTGTAATGGTATTAAAGATACGTAATCATAATTTTCGAAAACATTTATTTCCTTCACTAATATATGTTTGAGATCAAAGATTTTTTTGTAATGAAGTTATGACAGACAAATCAACAAAGTGGGCAAATGAAAAATGATTTGCTAAACTGCGACGAGTTTTTTTTTTTTTTTGTTAATACTGAGAACATATATTACCTACAGGCAAAGACAATTTCAGATTCTAAATATCGTGAGAATTCGAAGAAAAGATATAAATATGTTTACATTTACGAGCTGGATTAAACGATATTTTTCAAGTCGATGGAGATTATGTTATGCCTGTGCTGCTGGTTTTCTTTTGATGCAAGCAATGCGAGTTGATCTGAGTATGGCCTTTGTTTGTATGTTGAAAACACCCAATCGCACAACTGAGCAAGTTAACTTCACTGCAAACAACCAACATTGTTCCGGTTTAAGCAATCATTCTATAAATAGAGATTTTGAAGGAGAATTAGAATGGAGTGACACGTTACAAGCAAACATGTTGGCTGGGTACTTCTATGGGTATGTTGCAACTAATATTTTGGGTGGTGTGTTGGCGGACAAATATGGTGGGAAAAGAGTTCTAGGGAGTTCAATTCTATCAGCATCGATTTTGACCCTTCTTCACCCCAGTTTATCTCGAATTAATGGTTACTATACACTTGTTCTAAGAATATTAACGGGCGCAGTATCGGGACCGGTGTCTCCATCAATTCACTCCTTATTCGGACGTTGGGTCCCTCCGCAAGAAATTGGTTTATTTATTGGGATTGCATTTGCTGGACAAATTTTGGGAAGTATTTTAGGTCTTTCAATATTGGGTTTCCTTTGTATTTATGGATTTGATAACGGATGGGGTTCTATATTTTATATATTCGGTGGAATATCGTTGGTGTTTTGTTGTCTGTGGTTTTATGTGGTTTATGATAATCCAGATGTCCACCCAAGTATCAGCAAAGAAGAAAGGTCTTATTTAAACAGAACAATAACAAGTGAAAATGTGGTCAAAAAAGTGCCTTTGCAGAGATTGTTGTTTTCACCTGCAGTTTGGGCCATCAACTTCGGTTTGTTCGCTTATTGCTGGTCGGATTTATGTTTCCAGATACTGCTACCTCTATACATGAAAGAAGCCTTAAATGTGAATACAACATCTAACGGTTTAATGTCGTCTGCTCCTTCAGTTGGACAAATTATTGCTTTGCCCTTAGGTGGAAAATTTGCAGATATTTTACTTTCAAAGAAATATCTGTCAAAACGTTCTGTTCGTGTTTTATTTCAAACCTTTGCTATGGTTGTTTCAGCAAGTCTGCTGATTGCCATAGGATTCCTCAGATGTGACCAAACCATTCTAATAACTCTCCTTCTATTTCTCAGTGGTATAACAATATCATTTGTCAGTGGTGGTGTTCTCAACAACAGTGACATAGCTCCAAGTTACGCTGGTATTATATATGGAATCGCGAACACTTTTGCCTCAACGTCGGGCAGTATCAGTTCCTTAACTACAAAAGCTTTAACTCCAAACGGTACGCAAGAAGAATGGCAGATCGTGTTTGCCTTATGTGCCGCTATATGTGTATCTGGTGCGATATTATTTGCAATATTGGCAAGAACAGAGATCGAAGACTGGGCAACCTCTGAGAGATCTAGAGCATCCGTTTATCCCAGTGACACAAATACAAATAAAATAGTCTAACTAGTTTACATTTTTTTTCTTTGCTAGATTCTTCGTGACACTAATATTTTCCTGGTGTAATTCATTGCTATGCGTTCATATTTTCTTTGACATATACATATATACACTGATATGTATATATGGTTCAGATGTACTGAGACGGAGACAGATGAGGAAATAAGAAGCTGGTTTGATGCTTAGCAAAAATTGCAAAGTCTTGTTTGTTTATAATTTTTACTTATGCCCTTATTCTGTGCTTTATATAGTTATCTTTGTATTGTGATTAATTCATATCATATGTTGCAACGGGCCCAACTTTTTACTGTATAAAGCCTTTGACCCTCACCTGCTCTTTTTGTATCTATTTTGTTTATGTCTCATAATTGCAAATCACACCTGTTTATATATGTATACATCAAAGGGACCTTGTGGCAATAATAAAAGAAAATGTTGTTGTTGTTGTTGTTGTTGTTGTTGTTGTTGTTGTTGTTGTTGTTGTTTTCGTCATTATTCAGAGTTGAACAGCTCTTTATGTTTTGAGCAAAAATCCCGTCGACTAAACAAACACATTTCGTTTAAATTTCGAACTGTATGTCTAACTGAAAAAAACAATTAGTAGTAGTAGTAGTAGTAGTAAAAATTGATAATAATAATAATAATGAAGAAAAAGAAGAAGAAAGAAAGAAAGAAAGAAAGAAAGAAAGAAAGAAAGAAAGAAAGAAAGAAAGAAAGAAAGAAGGAAAGAAAGAAAGAAAGAAAGAAAGAAAGAAAGAAGGAAAGAAAGAAAGAAAGAAAGAAAGAAATAAAGAAAGAAAAAGAAAGAAAGAAAAATAAAGAACATGCATGATAATCGACATAGCATGCCTCGTCTCAACAAGATCAAAAAAAGAAGAAAAATAAAACAACTATGACGATTTGAAGTGAGAAATACGAAGGTTTTGGTCAATGAGGAGAGTAGACGTGATACCAACAGTAATTTGCACACTTGGAAGTATCAACACTCAACTACCAACATAGCTCAAAAAAAAGATTGGTGCAAGTGGGAATGTATTATCTTGAAGCAGGCATAAACGCACCAAACGATTAAGATAACTTCAATTTCGAGACTCGTACATTTCCGTTCAGTTCCGCTTCTTTGCATCATAACACCGACATAAAAGATCCGGTACTTTAAACATTCGATATATCTATAATTGTATTAAAACTATTAAAACTATTAAGTGAACTAAACAGATGCATTCAATAGACAAAAATGTTTAATTATGCATTCGAAGTCGTTCATTGCAAAACCCTTTTTTTATTATTATTATTATTATAATGATTTATTTGTCTTATTTTGTCAGTAAATATTCTCGCCATATTCCGCTTCCTTCGTTATTCTGGCGTGTCACAATAAAAATAAACGTTATAATAAGCACTCATTCAAAATTCATAAATAAATACCTTTTAAGACCGTTTGCACTTTCTGTTTCTTTAAACTATCAGCATTATGATTTGTAAGTCATTTGAAGTCAGCTTTCTCACGTTCTGATTTCTCGTATTTTGCATCCTGGATGAATATAAAATTGAATATACACACACACACATATGGGTATGTTAATAAGTTGACACAAAAAAGTTCAAGTCAGGCAATTTGAGCGATTAATGTAAAGTAAAATTAATATAGCGATATGTTTTCATTAAAAATTAGTTCCGTTCGATGTTCCTATATAATCTTGAACCTATGCACAACCTCCCACACGAACAGTATATTGCCCTCCGTTTATGTCAATAGACATGAAAGATTCAACGCTAATATCTACATGAAGATTGTTTAAATCTTTTATGAAAGACCGTTAGCAATAAGAGCTTGTGCAAGTTGTATACCTCATTATACATCGGAAGTTTATATACCCTAACACCCGAAATACATTTACATGTCGAGAATTGGAACTAAATAATAGAATATCTTAAGATTCCGCCTTAACCCGGGTTAACAGCGAACACAGTCTTTATTGCAGAGCACGCACGGGATAACTATGAAGAAGTTAACAAAGAATCGGTAAGTGTAGAGAAACATATATACAGCTACTGATATATATATATATATATATGCACAGTTTTTCTCAAACCTATTTTTGTCATTCTCTCTCCATTTTTTTCCCTCTTATTCCTTTCTGTCGAAGAGCGTAGGCTCGAAACGTAAAAGACTTC
>NC_069004.1:2487369-2494880 GCF_001194135.2 Octopus bimaculoides | reverse complement strand
GATATCATCTGCTCCCTTCCTTAACTCTTGCATTTTATTCGCATACCTGGCAACACTGGCTGCCTACCGTGAAAGATAAAATTTTTTTTTTCAGCTTACCATGCTAAAATACGGGGGAAAATCCACATACACACGCACACACACGATCAATAAACCACTTTCTTCCTACACTTCAACTCTTGGGTCTTACATTGATATATATATATATATATATGCACAGTTTTTCTCAAACCTATTTTTGTCATTCTCTCTCCATTTTTTTCCCTCTTATTCCTTTCTGTCGAAGAGCGTAGGCTCGAAACGTAAAAGACTTCTTCATTTTTCCCGAGCGTTAAGTTAAACTAATGCATCTGTTTGTCTTCGTCTGTTGTTTTCTGTCAAATTATATATATAGTTTTCGTGACGCACTGTCGTACAAATATATGCTTGAAATATATAAATGTTTTTTAATAACATTGCACGTTATTGAAAATTAAAGACACATATCAATGGCGTGCACTTTTTTCAGGTATTTTGCTTATTTTGGGGTTGGGACCCCTCACACAAGTCTTCGAAGACAATATGTTGTTAGCTGACTTCTCTATTTCATAGTGTTTGTGAGGATGTCAGTCACTCGCTCCTATTCACACACACACTTACACAATCACACACACCAAGGCATATCTCTCTCTCTCCCTCCCTCTCTCTCTCCCTCTCCCCTCTCTCTATCTATCTCTCTCTCTCTCTCGCACCCACGTACAATTCCGTGAAATATTCACGCTTATTTACATGGCAAATATATTCAGTTTAACTACAGGTTGTATCATATGTACGGGATTTTCTTTTGTTTATGGGGGAAATGGAAAAATAAGAATGAATATTTATTTTATGAG
Organism: Octopus bimaculoides; assembly: GCF_001194135.2. Lineage (NCBI taxonomy): Eukaryota > Metazoa > Mollusca > Cephalopoda > Octopoda > Octopodidae > Octopus > Octopus bimaculoides. The sequence continues at coordinate 2,494,008 of NC_069004.1, read as the reverse complement.
TGCTGTGTATTAAATCTATAAAGTTGTGCATAAAGTATATAAAGTGTATATATAAAGTGCATTAAGTAATCAACGTATTCCAATTTCCCTTTTCAATGATTAGCAGATGAGCGACTATCTTTTCATACAGACAAAACACAGGTTACGCGTTCAGGTTTTTAAAAATAACCCAATAAGTTTACCATTAATTCTGTGAAATATTCGCGGGTCCCGCTAGTACTTAAATAATTAGTGAACAGAGACGAAGGTTTTTCATTGATGTTGTGCAGTAATACAGCTTTAAGGTTAGCTGTACTAGAATCAATGAACAGTGTTCATTCGTTTGGATCTTAGCGAAAGCCAATCCATTCCATCAGGCCACTAATATAGTGGGCAAACAAAAATTACTTTAACCTTAAAAAGCAAGTTTCATATTATTAGCGTTAAGCCGATTAAAACCAAAATCTGGGAGTTATAGGAAATTTTACAACGTGATTTATATTCTATATAAAATCTAGATATGACAGAAAAAATCTAGTCTTAGATTTGAAGTCAGCAAACCGAAATTAGCTAGGTCTTCTGTAATAAAATCTTTGTTGCCTAGTGCTATCAAAAATTATTAGGTATATAACATCGTTAGATGCATGATATTATCAGTTATTTGATATTATCAGGTGTACATAATATCCTCAAGTGTATAAATTATCAATGATATTATTAATTTCAGAACGCATAAAATTTATTTCAATGATTTACTATTGATTTCTTAGATTTCAGAGATGCACCACAGTCGATAAATTTTTGCCTGAACCAAGAATATAAAGAGTTGTAAAGAAATACTCAAAGAACTTTATTTCACAACTCTACCAATTCTGTCTACTGTCATTTGTCATTGAACTACCATTGCCTCAAGATGGATCTTCAGTTTCAACCAGATTTTATATACAAGGATTGAATTACATGGGAACGACTCATCCTGAAATGGAAACTACATTGTAAACGCCTCTATACAGGTACATTAAACTAATATAAAATATAATTAAGCAGGTCAAAGAATGCAAATCCTTTTGCAAACGGAGCATTCTATATCGCAACTACACTGGGATTTTACAGAGAATGTTATTAAACAAATCAAAGAGCCAAGTGGGATTGAACATACACCTTCCAATAACTAATCGGTTACTACAGATCTTTCAACGGTTTCTCACGTGTGACCTCTCTTACTTACAGAACACGGCAACGTCTGAAATAACACCTGTCCCGAACATGACAATAGTAAAATAACCTTAGAACTTGCGGTCTCGGTGTCTTACTGTCACAATTCTACACTTTTAACTGTTATTTTGTTTTATCGTATTCTGGCTGTGATGTAATATTTTCTATTTCTAAGTAAAGGAGAAGCAAAATAAGTTACTAAATTAACCATAACTGCCATATGGTTATCTTTCCAATAATCGATAAACGCTTTGCATGTTTATCAATAATAATTATACCAAAATCTTGTGAATTATTACTGTACTACGACATCTTAACCATAATTTTGAATGAGCATATTTTCATCCCATGAAAAAAATACTATTTAAAGACAAAATAAGCATTTTTAATATAATGAAATCAATCATGGCAAACAAATCGAAGGAATAATTTGTTAAACTGCAGTAACTGTCTGTTAGTGTTTGTTTGAATATTTACAATTTACATCACTCACTTTTTAATATACTCTTAAGTTTCAGGCTTACGATATATACATTGAGAGATTCAGTCGGAAGGACATAATAATGTCGAAATTTAAGAGTTGATCTAAGCATGGCTTTTGTATGCATGTTGAAAACACCCAATCGTACAACTGAGGAAGTTAACATTACTTCAAATAACCAACATTGTTCTGGTTTAAATAGTCATTCAGTTATTCGAAATTCTGAAGGAGAATTCGAATGGAGCGACACCTTACAAGCAAACATATTAGCTGGGTACTACTATGGCTATCTAGCAACTGCTTCTTTGGGTGGTTTATTGGCAGACAAATATGGTGGTAAACGAGTTCTTGGTGGTTCATTTCTCTCTGCATCCATTCTGACCATTCTTCAACCAAGTTTATCGCGAACTAGTGGGTACTATATGCTTGTTCTAAGAATATTAACAGGTATAGCATCAGGAGTTGTTCCCCCAGCAATACACTCCTCATTTGCACGTTGGTTCCCTCCACAAGAAATTAGTTTATCGATTGGGTTTACATTTGCTAGTCAAATTCTAGGCACTGTTGTAGGTCTTTCAACGTCAGGTTACCTCTGTGTTTATGGATTTGATAACGGATGGGGTTCTATATTTTATGTATTTGGTGGGATATCGTTATTGTTTAGTTGTGTGTGGTTTTATGTTGTTTATGATAATCCAGACGTCCATCCCACTATCAGCGAAGAAGAACGTGCTTCCTTGAAGAGAACTGTAATAAGTAAAAGACTAGTTTAAAAAATACCTTGGAAACGACTGCTTTCTTCCCCTGCTATTTGGGCCATCATCTTCGGTTTGTTCGCTTATTCCTGGACGTTCATAATTTTCGAAACATTGCTCCCTCTATATATGAAAGAAGCCTTAAAGGTCAATTCAGCCTCCAGCGGTTTCATGTCGTCTGCTCCTTCGGTTGGACAAATTATTTCTATGCCATTATGTGGAAAATGTGCAAATATTTTACGTTCGAAGAAATATCTGTCAACTCGTTCTGTACGAGTTTCATTCCAAACATTTTCTCTTGTTACTTCAGCATGTCTGTTGATTGCCATAGGATTCCTCAGATGTTACCAAACCATTCAAATAACTCTCCTTTTATTTCTCAGTGGTATAACTTTATCATTTTCCAGTGGTGGTGTTCTCGTCAACAACAATGACATTGCTCCAAGTTATGCTGGTGTTGTATTTGGAATTGCTAACACGTTTGCCGTAATGTCTAGAAGTTTTAGTTCCTTGTCTACAAAAGCTTTAACCCTCAATGGTACACAAGAAGAATGGCAGTTTGCATTAGTCTCGTGTGCCGGTATATGTGTGTTTGGCGCAATATTGTATGTAATATTGGCAAGAGGAGAAATCCAAGAATGAGCAGCTTCTGAAGGATGTAGCTCATCGGATCATCCAAACGAGACAAATAACAGCACAACAGTATAAGCTGTCCACTTTTCTGTTATGTCTACATTAGTTTTTTACGTCATTATTTTCATCTCAAAATTCACTGAAAGGGTCTTAATATTTTCCTTAATATATAGGTGCGTGTATATGTTGGCTTCACAAGCTTGTCTTGGGCTGATTTTAATAGAGTTCTTCATTTTGGAATACTGTTTTTAGGAGGTGGACAACATTCTCAGCTATCCTAAACGTCTCGAGCCATTCTAGGATCTATGAGTGTGGCACACTATCATGCCTTTTGGTAATCAATCCATGCCGTTGCTATGTTTTTCTTCCTACGTTTGAGCAATAATTATCTTCTGTTACATATGTTGAATGTATTACATATTTGTATATGTGTGTTATGGAATAAAAGTTTTCGTTTATTGAAACGATCCGATCATCAATTTGAATTTCTCTTTTCCTCATTTGAATCATTATTGTTGTTTATTATTGTTGTTGTTGTTATACATTGTGTGAAGCATATAATATGTCTATTGGATTATAACATGAATTTGCAAAGTGCTCCCCTTTTCTAATCAGCTGGAGTTTAATCAATGCTAATTGAATTAGCTGAATAGTATGCGAGCTAAGTACCTACATGAAGTGCTGGCGAGATGATAGCCTCGTCTACAAGCAAAGCCGTTGCTAGAAAGAATCATTGAAATGAGTCATTGACAATGCCATGTGAGTCCCTTATACGACATTTGATCCCCGCCAAAGCGTTGCACAAGGCCCGAAATTTTGGGGGAGGAGGCTAGTCGATTAGATCGACCCCAGTACGCCACTGGTACTTAATTTATCGACCCCGAAAGGATGAAAGGCAAAGTCGACCTCGGTAGAATTTGAACTCAGAACGTAAAGACCTTCAGTTGTATAATACTGACAAATATATAACATTATCAGGTCGATATATAATCATTAGGTGTATGAATTATCAATAATATTGTTAATGTTATCAAGAAAAGAAAATATAATATTGATCTCAATGATTTATTATTGATTTCTTACATTTCAGTTAATGCACTACAATCGATTGGTTCTTGCCAGAATTAAGAAGATAAAGAGGCGTATAGAAATATTCGAAGAACTTTGTTTCTCAACTTCACCAATTCTTTCCACCGACATTTCTCACTGAACTAATATTCCTTAAAGCTGAAATTTCATGGTACGACTCAACATGAGAAAGGAACTGCAATGTAAGCTCCACCATACATATCCAGGATTAATATAAAATTTAATTAAACATATCAACAAACACAAACCACATTGCAGACCCATCATTCTAAGACTTTTCTACCATTCTATATCGCAGCTACACCAAGATTTTAGAAAGAATATTATTAAAGAAAGGGGCCAACTGGAATTGAACACCCGTCTTTGAATAACCAGTCGGTTACCTCAATCCTTTCAACAGATTCTTATGCATGTGCGAGGTCCTTATACATTCAGTTTACACAGAAAGAATTGAAAGTGGCGGCATTAATTCCTGTCCCAACAGAATCTCTGAATTGGTATTCTCTCTAACTTACTGTCACAATTCTCTCCCTTCACAGTTACTTTATTTTTTGATTACACTCTTATCTTCACTGATGCATTTTTCTTTTATTCGTAAGCAAAGGACAGACTAAATATGTTACCAAACGATCATAACTGATGCTTATCAATACAATGACTGCATTGATAAAACTGTATCAGTTACAGTGACTGGTAAATAGCATTCATGTTTATCGATAGTAAAGTGTACCAATATACTGTGAGATGTAACTGCACTAAATCTGTAAAAACAGCTTTTATGTGATGAAATCGTCTTAAACAAATCAAAAAAATTAACAAAGCAATGGAATAAGTTCTCAAACTGTAATTATTATCTTCTAGTCTTCGTTTACACTTTTACAATTTACACCACTCACAGTTTGATATACTTTCAAACAATTAACTTCCAGCAAAATATTGTGAGAATTAATAGAAAGGGCATAATAATGTCGAAATTTACTCGTTGTATAAAGTGTTATTCTTCATGTCGATGGAGATTATGTTATGCCTGTACAGTTGCTTTTCTTCTGATGCAAACATTAAGAGTTGATTTAAGTATGGCATTTGTTTGTATGTTGAAAACTCCCAATCGTACAACTGAGGAAATTAAGTTTACTACAGTGAACCAGCAGTGTTCCGGTTTAGATAATCACTCACTAAACCAAAATTATGAAGGGGAATTAGAATGGAGCAGTACTCTACAATCAAACATATTGGCTGGATACTTCTACGGATATATAGCAACTAATATTTTGGGTGGAATTTTGGCAGACAAATATGGTGGGAAAAGAGTTCTAGGAGGTTCGCTTTTATCAGCATCGATTTTGACCATTCTTCACCCAAGTTTATCTCGAATTAGTGGTTACTTTACTCTTATTCTAAGAATATTAACGGGTGCAGTATCAGGACCGTTGTCTCCTGCGATTTACTCTTTATTTGGACGTTGGATCCCTCCAGATGAGATAAGTTTATTTGTTGCGATTACATATGCTGGTCAAATTCTTGGGAGTGTTGTAGGCCTTTCAATATCTGGTTACCTTTGTGTTTATGGATTTGACAATGGATGGGGTTCTATATTTTATGTATTTGGTGGATCATGGTTAGTATTTAGCACTGTATGGTTTTATGTGGCTTATGATAATCCAGATGCCCATCCCGCTATCAGTGAAGAAGAAAGTTCTCACTTAAAGAGAACTGTAATAAGTGAAAAGGTAGTTCAAAAAGTACCATGGAAACGGCTGTTGCTTTCACCTGCTGTCTGGGCAATCAACTTCGGTTTCTTCGCTTATTCCTGGACGGATTTATGTTTCCAGATGTTGCTGCCTCTATATATGAAGGAAACTTTAAAAGTTAAAGCAGCATCCAACGGTTTAATGTCGTCTGCTCCTTCGATTGGACAAATCATTGCTCTGCCGTTGTGTGGAAGATTTGCAGATTTTATACGTTCAAAGAAATACGTGTCAACTCATTCAGTTCGAGTTTTATTCCAGACCTTTTCTTTGGTTACATCAGCTTGTCTGCTGATAAGCGTAGGCTTTCTGACATGTGATCTAACCGTTCTGATAACTATCCTCTTGTTTCTCAGTGGTATAACTCTATCATTTTCTAGTGGTGGTGTCATCGTCAACAATATTGACTTCGCTCCAAGTTATGCTGGTGTTATATATGGAATTGCTAACACCTTTTGCTCAATGGCTGGTAGTATTAGTTCCTTATCTACAAAAGCTTTGACCCCAAACGGTACACAAGAAGAATGGCAGATCGTGTTTGCTCTGTGTGCTTCTATATGTTTATGTGGTGCAATACTATTTGCAATCTTAGTGAGAACAGAAATCCAAGACTGGGAAAGGTCTGAAGGATCCAGAGCAGCTGTTACTCCCAGAGAAATGAATAGAATTACAACAGTTTAACTAATGTAATACATAGATATATATGTGTGTGTGTGTGTGTGTGTGTGTGTGTGTGTGT
>NC_069004.1:2486358-2487269 GCF_001194135.2 Octopus bimaculoides | reverse complement strand
ATATATTGATATTGATATAAATACTTAGGTACTTATAACACATACCTATGGACTACTACATGACAATATTGATGCCATTTGCAATATGACAAAAATATTCAGTGACGTAGTTAAGCTATTTTACTAATAGCTGTGTCGCTGGGATGAACAGAGGAGCTAGATCTCCTCCAGTTTGCCCAGTCTTGGACCTCTGTTTTTACCAATATTGCAAATAATATCGCACCAGATACACATATAGCAGCACACAAGGCAAACACGATCTGCCATTCTTCTTGCGTACCGTTTGGGGTGAGAGCTTTTGCAGCCATGGAACTAAGGCAACCTGCCGTTGAGACAAAAGTGTTTGCAATTCCAAATACAATACCAGCATAACTTGGAGCGATGTCATTATTGTTGACAATAACACCACCACTGGAAAAGGATAGAGTTATTCCACTGAGAAACAAAAGCAGAGTTATTACAACGGTTTTGTCACATCTGAGAAATCCTATGACAATCAATAAACTTGCTGAAGCCACCATGGAAAAAGTCTGGAATAAAATTCGAACAGAACGCGTTGAGAGATATTTTTTTGAACGTAAAAAATCTGCAAATCTTCCACATAACGGAAAAGCAATGATTTGTCCAACTGAAGGAGCAGACGACATTAAACCGTTGGACGTTGTATCAACGTTTAAGGCTTCTTTCATATATAAAGGCAGCAACACCATGAAAGATATATTCGTCCAGGAATATGCAAACAAACCAAAGTTTATTGCCCAGACAGCCGGTGATAAGAATAGCCGTTTCCACGGTACATTTTTAACTGCATTTTCACATTTTATTGTCTTTTTTAAGTACGAACGTTCTTCTTCACTAATAGTGGGGTGGACGTCTGGATTATCATAAACAACATAAAACCACACACAACT
>NC_069004.1:2482828-2483935 GCF_001194135.2 Octopus bimaculoides | reverse complement strand
ACACACACACACACACACACACACACACATATAGCGTGTAACGTTACAGCAAAACTAACTACTAAATCATAAGTTTAACAGATATATGTGTAATTAATTCGTATATAGATTCTCTTTCTCTATCTCTCTCTCTATCTCTATCTCTCACACACCCTACAGAGACATAATGCTGTTATCATAACAGTAATTAAAATATATGATACACAATTCATATATAGCTACTCAAACACGCTGTATTAATGGTCTGTTCTGCGTTTATGGAACGAAAGAATTTTAATGAAGAGAACCGAATGCATTTAGAAAACTCGTGTAAATATATTAGTGACGATTACCATTGAAGTCCTAAGTAATTTGCTCAATTAGTGAATTATACATTTTCAACGGATTGAAATGAAGATATTTACTACTAAATGATAGAGGCAGTCATAACATCGGTTATCATCGGCCACGTATCAGGTAGGGGTAAACATGGGAAAATAATAAAGATTCAGTAAATGTGAATAAGTGTCGTCTTTACAGCGTCAATATTTATGTTTTCCTCCGAACTCTTCTCATTCATCTGTAAAACGAGTTAGAAGTGTGCAAAATCTATTAGATTGGTAATGTGTTATTGGTGATATCAGATTTTTTATCCTAAGGTATTTGGAGGTTACTCTGCTATGATGTTGATAAGCAAGTTAAATGCCTTTTTTTAAAAATCGTATTTTGTCTTACCGGATCATTAAGTGCTAGTTACACCAAATGCAATAGATACATTGAATATTATCGAACAAGGGGTGATCATAGTTCGAACGAAGTCGGTCGCCGGCCAGGCGTTGTACGGATTACATAACGCTAAACGGCAATAAAAACAAACGAAAACAAGAAGAAAAACAACTTTGTATAATGAAGCATCAAATATGAAATATATTACAAGCGTATAAATTTACGTTATAATATCTTGAGAATAAATACATTATAGAGTAATCCCTCACCATATAGCGGTTCCCCTATCACGCACTTGGTACATCGCGAATTTTTCTGGCTGATATACTCGAAGGGATAATTGTTATCACTGGAAACTATTATTAAGTATATATATATATATATATATATATATATATATAT
>NC_069004.1:2481606-2482547 GCF_001194135.2 Octopus bimaculoides | reverse complement strand
ATATAAATAATCTTCTATTTATCTGATATCGAGGTCTCATTCTTTTGTTGTTACTTTTTATTATTATTATTATTATTATTATTATTATTATTATTATTATTATTATTATTATTATTATTATTATTATGTGTTTCAGTGTGCGTGAGCGTGTGTGCGTGTGGGTTTGTTCCTCTTTTTTTTACTTACCGTTTCTTTGTCATCTTCCTCATGTCTGTCCTAGCTCCTCATACACAATAAAACAGGTAGTCGCTCTTATGTCAGCCTGCAACGGAATCTGAACAAATTCTCTCCTATATTTCGTTCCTTTCACTCTGCCATGACTGCCTTCATGTCATGTGAATCCTCTGGCGACATAATTGCACACGATTTAATTGCTGCCGTTCAGTAATCCTTGGAATACCAAGTTTGTGGTAGACTTCGTCAAAAATTATGAAACGCTGTCTTCTTCAATTATATTGTGTATATGTAATAAATCTACAGTGTCAAGAAATATATGATCCTAAAGTTACTTGAAAACTAAGAATATTCTTTGTGAACACATGTAAAGGAATAAATTATACATATAATTATACTGGGGAATCAGTCGTCTGTTACATTATTTTCATTCAGCCTAAATCATAAAAATACCTAATTAGATAAGGCATTATGTATACTGACTTGCACATGCGCATATACGGTGTTCAGATTAAATTTGACGCTTTGCATAAAGGACAAGAAAATACAATATCCAATCCAAAAATAACAGTAATTTAAAAAATATAAAAAATATCAACTAGATAATGGCTGAGAAATAACATTTTATTAAAAGTTAGCCTTTATTAGCTTTCGTAACAGCCTCAACAGAGCTCCGGAACATGGTGTATGCGTTCCTCATTGTGTCTCTAGGAAGATCTTCAAATACATTATTGATCTTGGTCACCAGCTCGGCCTTGGTGTTGCAG
>NC_069004.1:2480551-2481506 GCF_001194135.2 Octopus bimaculoides | reverse complement strand
CTTTAAACATTTTGGACTTACAATGCACATGGACTAATATACCTTCGGACACCAAACATCAAGCACAACTTTATGAAGAAACAGTAAAAAGAAACGCAATAATGTCGAAATTTACCAACGAACTGAAGCGTTATTATTCGTGTCGATGGAGATTATGCTATGCTTGTGGTATGGCTTTTCTTCTGCTTCAAACTTTAAGAGTTGATCTAAGTATGGCTTTTGTATGCATGTTGAAAACACCCAATCGTACAACTGAGGAAGTTAACAATACTACAAACGATCAACATTGTTCAGGTTTAGAGAATCATTCAACGAACCAAACGTTTGAAGGAGAGTTTGAATGGAGCAACTCACTACAATCCAATATGTTGGCTGGGTACTTCTATGGGTATATGGTGACTGTTTTGGGCGGCATATTGGCAGATAAATATGGTGGGAAAAGAGTTCTGGGAGCTTCACTTCTCTCAGCATCCATTCTGGCCATTCTTCACCCAAGTTTATCTCGGATTAGTGGATACATTACGCTTGTTCTAAGGATATTGACAGGAGCAGTATCGGGGCTGTTGCCTCCAGCAATTCAGTCCTTATTTGGACGTTGGGGACCTCCACAAGAGATAGGTATATTGATAGGGTTTTCATTTGCAGGTCAACTCCTTGGAAGTATTGTAGGTCTTTCAATATCAGGTTACCTCTGTGTTTATGGATTTGATAACGGATGGGGTTCCATATTCTATGTATTTGGTGGAATATCATTCATGTTTAGTTGTGTGTGGTTTTATGTTGTTTATGATAATCCAGACGTCCACCCCACTATTAGTGAAGAAGAACGTTCGTACTTAAAAAAGACAATAAAATGTGAAAATGCAGTTAAAAATGTACCGTGGAAACGGCTATTCTTATCACCGGCTGTCTGGGCAATAAACTTTGGTTTGTTTGCATATTCCTGGACGAATAT
>NC_069004.1:2473034-2478557 GCF_001194135.2 Octopus bimaculoides | reverse complement strand
ATATATATGGATGTGTGTATATGATTATGTGCTAGAAAGTATACATAATGCCTTATCTAATTAGATATACTTATCAATTGGGGCAAATGAAAGTTATGTATCCAATGGGAGCCGTCGTAGTATTATGTTGCATAAAAATCATTCATGTACACGAATTTGCTCACTCAGATAGTCACAGTGTGAATACCTTTTACATCTTAAGTCAATGTCAAAGACTTATTTGATAAGCACGCATAGGCGCAGGAGTGGCTGTGTGGTAAGTAGCTTGCTGGAGAGTATGTCCAATTGCTTATGCTGAGTCTGTCTCACAAATATTAAATAACTTTTTTGCTCTTTGGAGAAATGAGATTTGTTGGTCAGGTTTTATCGAAGACATGATTGTTGATGAGAAAGGAGTTTCTTGGTTTCTCAGAGTGATGGAAGTTGATGGTGGCTACTTTAAACTGTTATCTTCCAGCCATAACCTTGGTGATATTTTTTTTTTTACTTTTAAAATGCTCCTATCGACGGATAGGATTTTCTTTTCTTTTTAGACAAACCGTCAGTTTTAGCCCAGACACCCTTTATGCGTATATGCTAATCAGTACATATAATACCTTATCTAATTAGGTTCGTCCATGATTTGGGGTAGATGAACGTTATGAAAGAGATATTGTCCCAATATTAAGATAAAAATAAATTATTCCTTAACACGCATTCACAAACTTCTGCAATCATAGTGTAAATACGTCTTAATTTTCAAGTCAATGTAAATGACTTTAACCTTAAAAGATTATTCCTTACTGTCTTATTTCAATCATATTTGAGTATTTGATGCACTGAATATAATTGAAAGCAGCATTATCAAAGGTGGATTGAGGTCTACCCCAGACTTGGTGTTTTAAAGATGACCGAGCAACAACAGTTAACATTTGTGCAATTGCGTCACTTGCAGAATTCACGTGACATCAAGACATTCATGGGAAAGTGGAAGGTATTAAATGAAGAAGAGGATAAGTTCAGATTCTGTTGTGGCCTGAGATAAGAGCGATCACCTGTTTTTATTGCATATGAGGAGCCATGATAGCCATGAGGAAGATGACAAAGAAACGGTATGTAAAGAAAAGAGAAGCAAACTCACACGCACACGCGCGCGCATGTGTGTGCATGCATACATAACATATACATTTATGTATACATACATACATACACTGACACACACACACACACACACACACACACACACATATATACATATACATATATATATATATTGTTGTATTTCGGCATGGTCATTTTTTTCTTTTGACAAATAAATACACGCACTGTATATTTTACTTCGCTCGTTTATTACCGTTCTTATTTTATTATTTTAACTCATGTCCATTGTTGTCCGGAAATCTTTCGTCACACATCTGTGACCTCTTCAATGACAATTTTCGTTTTCGTGTGTGTTCTTGCTCCACTCACTCCATTCTGTTCCATTGTGTTTTCTTATGTGCGCATGCGTTTGTGACCTTGTGTGTATGTGTATGTGTGTGTGTGTGTGTGTGTGCGTGTGTGCATGCGTGTGTTTGTGTGTATGTGTCTGTGTATGTTTGTATGTGTGTCATAGCATATAGCAGCAGTGTGGCCTTCCCCTCTATATGATCTGACAAGCATGTGTGCAATACACCAAGCTGTAGGCCATGTACCCTTGGCATATATATACATATATATGTACATGTATGTATGTGTGTGTGTGTGTGTGTGTCTGTATGTCTGTGTTTTTCTGTATGTGTAATAATGCCAGGACTAAAAGCAATGATGAAGGAAGGAAAGCGTGGAATATGAAATGAAAAAGAAGAAATGCAAGAGAGAATCGAAAAGTAGGAAGAAAATGTAGAAAAACGTGAATAGTTGAGCAAGAAAAAAAATATATCGTTTCGATTTAAACTATTGCCGTATATTTCAGCTGTAATCGTTAATTCGAAAACTTAATTGCCACAGACAATTAATTAATTATTAATACAGAGAAAATTAATCAATAGAATGATGTCATTAATATAGGTCGAATATATTATGTAGGAAAAGAACGATGATTTGCAGCGTAAGCACAAATATTCGTATGCACACGTATTTCTATGTGTGTGCGTGTATTTATATATATGTGTGTGTGTGTGTGTGTGTGTGTGTGTATTCATATATGTACACATATACATACATGAACACAATGCTTTAAATGGATGTACATGCAAAGTGCATATGTGTGTGCATGTGTGCGTGTGTGCGTGTGTGCGTGCAAGCGTGAGTGTGTGTGTGTGTACGCACTTACTCAACCAGACTTATGCGCACGCACACATGTATTTGAGTAGATAGATGTGAAGTTTTTTTTTATTATTTCAGACATCTGAACACGCTTTATTTCTTCACTTCTCTGGTCATCCAAAATAAATATGGGTACAGGACATCACAAAAAACGTTAAACACAATGAGAAACGAAATCACGAAGACGAAGACAGAAAACAAACTTTTTTTCGAACAACGAAAAATAAACAAACAGAGAAACGATACATGCAACATAAAGAATATTTCCCTTCTTCAGTTGTCCCTGTTCCATCTACTCCGCGTTTCGAAGGCAAGAAAGCAAAATTGGAAGGTACCGCTAGAGTGAAAATATATAGGGAAGAGGATTTGAAAATGCAGAGGTCTTTTAAAGATGTTTATTGACTTGACCGGTTTCACTTATTTTTTTTTAATATTTTCGAAAGTAAAATGTAAGGCTTTGTATAGCCTTTGTGGTGTTAAAAAATGGTTAACATAGATGTATTAAAATACAGTGATAGAGTATTTGACAATGATCATAAAATGTTAAGAGGTAGAATCTTTGACAATGATAAAAAAAATGTTTAGAGAGGCTTTTTGTTTAAACAGTTTACATAAAAGTGTTCAAAATAAGTAGTAAAATAAATTCATAATATTTTCTATGTTATCAATTTTAGAAAACATGATATTGGTCTCAATGATTTATTATTGATTTCTTACATTTCAGTGAATGCACCACAATCGATTAATTCTTCCCTGAACGAAGAACGTGAAGAAACGTTAAGAAATATTCAAAAAACTTTATTTCGCAACTTCACCGATTCTCTCCACCGACATTTGTCAGTGAATAATTACTTCCTGAAATTGGATCATCGGTTTTTGCCACATTTTGAATACAACAAACGGAATGATTCGACATGGAATAGAAACTATATTCTAAATACCACCACACTGGTACATTGAACTGATATAAATTATAATTAAACAAGCAATACAAACCATATTGCAGACACAGCTTTCAAGGAATTTCCTACCATTCTGCATCGTAGCTTCAGTGAAATTTTATGCAACAAAATATTCTTCTACACGTCAAAGAACCGATCGGCAACCTCAGTCCTTTCAGCGGTTTCTTATGTGAGGTATCATAATTACTGTCGACAGAAAGACCTGGAAATTGTGCTGTTAATTTCTGTGCCACACTTTACAGAATTTAAAAATAATTCCAGAATCTGTTTTCTTTCTAACTTATTGACAGAACTCTGCACATTCACATTTGTTTTTTTATTCCTATTTCAAAGCAAAGCAAGAACGAAATAACTTACGAAAGGATTATAACTGACGATGAGACACTAAACGTCAAGCAAAAACTTATGAAAAAACAGTAGAAAGAACGCAATAATGTCGAAGTTTACCAATAAAATTAAGCGTTATTATTCGTGTCGGTGGAGATTATGTTATGCCTGTAGTATGGCTTTTCTTCTAATACAAACTTTAAGAGTTGATCTAGGTATGGCTTTTGTATGCATGTTGAAAACACCCAATCGTACAACTGAGGAAGTCAACAATACTACAAGCAACCAACTTTGTTCGGGTTTGGAAAATCATTCAATCGCACAAACTTTTGAAGGTGAGTTTGAATGGAGCAACACACTACAATCACATATGTTGGCTGGGTTCTTCTATGGGTATACGGTGGCTGGTTTTGGCGGTGTGTTGGCGGATAAATATGGTGGGAAAAGAGTTCTGGGAGCTTCACTTCTCTCAGCATCAATTTTGACCATTCTTCACCCAAGTTTATCTCGGATTAGTGGTTACATTACGCTTGTTCTAAGGATATTGACAGGAGCAGTATCGGGGCTGTTGCCTCCAGCAATTCAGTCCTTATTTGGACGTTGGGGACCTCCACAAGAGATAAGTTTATCGATAGGATTTGTATATGCTGGTCAAATTCTGGGTAATATTGTAGGTCTTTCAACAGGAGGTTACCTTTGTGTTTATGGATTTGATAATGGATGGGGTTCTATATTTTATGTATTTGGTGGATTAACGTTATTGTTTTGTTGTGTGTGGTTTTATGTTGTTCACGATAATCCTGAAGTCCATCCCACTATCAGCGAAGAAGAACGTTCCTACTTAAACAAAACTATAAAATGTCAAAATGTCGTTAGAAGAGTACCATGGAAACAGTTGATGTTATCACCAGCTGTCTGGGCAATCAATTTTGGTATGTTTGCTTATGCCTGGACGAATGTATCTTTCCAGACATTGCTTCCTCTATATATGAAAGAAACCTTAAACGTTAATACAACAATCAACGGTTTAATGTCGTCTGCTCCTTCAGTTGGACAAATCATTGCTCTTCCGTTGAGTGGAAGAATTGCAGATTTTTTACGATCAAAGAAATATCTCTCGACTCGAGCTGTACGAATTTTATTCCAAACTTTTTCTATGATGGCTTCAGCAAGTTTGTTGATTGTCATAGGATTTCTCAGATGTGACAAATCCATTCAAATAACTTTGCTCTTCTTTCTCAGTGGTATATCGCTATCATTTTCCAGTGGTGGAGTTCTCGTCAACAATAATGATTTTGCTCCAAGTTATGCTGGTATTGTATTTGGAATTTGTAGCTTTTTTGGCGCAATAGCAGGTAGCCTTTGTTCCGTGGCTGCGAAAGCTCTCACTCCAAACGGTACGCATGAAGAATGGCAGATGGTATTTGCGTTGTGTGCTGCTGTATGTGTATCTGGAGCAATATTATTTGCAATATTGGTAAAAACTGAGACGCAAGTTTGGGCTAGAGGGGAAGGAACCTAGCGACAGGAACAGAAATGAAATAGCCTAACTAGATTAATGAGATTTTTTTGCCGGCTGGAAACTTTTTTTCTCTACGATATAATTCCTAAACGCGTGGAGGGATACTAAGAAAGACACCGACCACACTACCTGCAACACCAAGGCCGAGCTGGTGACCAAGATCAATAATGTATTTGAAGATCTTCCTAGAGACACAATGAGGAACGCATACACCATGTTCCGGAACACTGTTGGGGCTGTTACGAAAGCTAATAAAGGCTAACTTTTAATAAAATGTTATTTCTCAGCCATTATCTAGTTGATATTTTTTATATTTTTTAAATTACGTATTTTCTTGTCCCTTTATGCAAAGCGTCAAATTTAATCTGAACACCGTATATGCGCATGTGCAAGTCAGTATACATAATGCCTTATCTAATTAGGTAT
>NC_069004.1:2469976-2470902 GCF_001194135.2 Octopus bimaculoides | reverse complement strand
ATATAACAAAATTCCAGAATCTGTGTTCTTTGTAATTTGTCACCATTCTGCAAATTCACAGTTATTGATTCCTATTTCCAAGGAAAGCAAGAAAGTAATAACTAACAAAAAAAGCGATCACTTCTAAAGATGATCAATTCTTGCTTTTGTAGTGATTGATTAATGACATTCGGATATATCGATAAGAAATTGCTGTTCCACACCTTTGCCAAATAAAAGAAATAAATTGTTAAACGGAGACCACTGTCGGCCTCTAATTTTCCTTTAAACATTTTGGACTTACAATGCACATGGACTAATATACCTTCGGACTCCAAACATCAAGCAAAACTTTATGAAGAAACAGTAAAAAGAAACGCAAAAATGTCGAAATTTACCAACGAACTGAAGCGTTATTATTCGTGTCGATGGAGATTATGCTATGCTTGTGGTATGGCTTTTCTTCTGCTTCAAACTTTAAGAGTTGATCTAAGTATGGCTTTTGTATGCATGTTGAAAACACCCAATCGTACAACTGAGGAAGTTAACAATACTACAAACGATCAACATTGTTCAGGTTTAGAGAATCATTCAACGAACCAAACGTTTGAAGGAGAGTTTGAATGGAGCAACTCACTACAATCCAAGAGATAGGTATATTGATAGGGTTTTCATTTGCAGGTCAAATTCTAGGTAATATTGTAGGTCTTTCAGCAGCAGGTTACCTCTGTGTATATGGATTTGATAATGGATGGGGTTCTATATTTTATGTATTTGGTGGAATATCATTCATGTTTAGTTGTGTGTGGTTTTATGTTGTTTACGATAATCCAAATGTCCATCCTGCAATCATCGAAGAAGAGCTTTCTTATTTAAACAATGCTATAAGATGTGTAAATATAGTTAGAATAGTACCATGGAAACGGTTGTTGTTATCACTGGCTGTA
>NC_069004.1:2460820-2469966 GCF_001194135.2 Octopus bimaculoides | reverse complement strand
GCTATAAGATGTGTAAATATAGTTAGAATAGTACCATGGAAACGGTTGTTGTTATCACTGGCTGTATGGGCAATTAATGTCGGTTTGTTTAGTTATGCTTGGACGAATATATCTTTCATGGTGTTGCTGCCTTTATATATGAAAGAAGCCTTAAACGTTGATACAACGTCCAACGGTTTCATGTCGTCTTCTCCTTCGGTTGGACAAATTATTTCTATGCCATTATGTGGAAGATTTGCAGATTTTTTACGTTCAAAGAAATATCTGTCAACGCGTTCAGTTCGAATTTTATTCCAAACATTTGCTATGGTTGTTTCAGCAAGTCTGCTGATTGCCATGGGATTCCTCAGATGTGACAGAACTATTCTAATAACTCTGCTTTTGTTTCTCAGTGGTATATCGCTATCATTTACCAGTGGCGGTGTTCTCGTTAACAGCAGAGACATTGCTCCAAGTTATGCTGGTATTATATATGGAATCGGTAACACTTTCGGGTCAATGGCAGGCAGCCTTAGTTCCGTGGCCGCAAAAGCTCTCACCCCAAACGGTACACGAGAAGAATGGCAGGTTGTGTTTGCGTTGTGTGCTGTTGTATGTGTTTCTGGAGCAATATTATTTGCAATATTGGTAAGAACAGATATTCAAGACTGGGCAAGTTCAGAGGGATCTAGCTAGCTCATCTGTTAGAATAGAAATAAGTAGCTTAACTAGATTAGTGTGTGCTAGACTACTGATGGCTTATGATATTAATATTATCATACAGTATTACATAGACTAGCAGAAAAACCGCCCTCCGCTGGCATATGTGTTGCTCATATTGATATTATATATACATATAGATATGATACATAGATTATAGAGTAAATTGACAATATTCTCATGAATTGAACACAGACTCAGTTATATTTTATTCTGTCATCAGTAAAATAATCCATAATGCATTTAAAAAAGACGATAAAGAAAATTGGAAAAGAGATGAGACTGTCAAGGGAAAATGTTCATGAATCTTCACTTGAGTGAATTAGAAAATAGATGCTCTGCTGGGAATTAAGGAATTACATTTACCAATATGAAGAATTGAGTTTTGCTATATTGTTGTTTCATTATATTCCCTTATAGACGTCTGAAGTGTTTCTAGTGTCCCTTTCCTAGCAATTAAAAAAGATTAAATACATTTCAATTAAAAGAGGACAATGAATGTTTCACATCACTGTAGAATTTTTTTGTGGACACAACTGTCAACAAATGGACACTTTTCATTTATCTCGGTTAATATTGTTATATTTTCTTTTCTTGACGCTCTTGATAATGTAACATACATCTGACCATGTGCGAAGAATTGTGTTGGGAGATGATATTTTTGACTAAATAATTTCAAAGTGGTACCCCAGCATGACCGCAGTCTAACACAATTTGAAAACTTAATTCTACTAGATAGGGATTATTGTTTTTATACCACGTAATATTTTCAAAAATAATTTATTCACTTGTTTTATTATTTTTTCGCATTATTACATTTTTACGAACACGAAGAAAAGATATTTGTTTACATATGGAATTCAAACGGAAGTTGACATTTAAACCAGAAGCAAATCTTGTAATATTAAGCTTTATATTTATGTTTATTATACAAATAAACGTTATAGTTTAAATATTTTCTAATATTCATTTATAATTTCTTCAAAGTAATATGGCGTTTTTTAATAAAATAAAAATAAACTGGAAAAAAACTGGACACAGTCCTGCACTTCTTCAATCATTATAATATAGATGCGTGGGGTTATTTTGTAATAAGTAGATCTCAATATGTATATATGTATCAATATATTCATATACATATCAACATATGTATATATATTATATATATACATGCATACATATCTATTAATATACATATACACACACAATATATATTCATAATAATAGCAGTGTTTACATATATAAAGTTTTGGAAAAGATAGAGTGAGCGAGATAAGGAAAATCAAGAGAAAAAGAGAGAATAAGAGAGGGGTGGAGGTAACTGAAAGAGAATGACTATTCTGAAGACATCAGTTGACGAAAACTAGGAAAGAGCGAGATTAAGTATATGATAAGGGTGGGAGACAGCCGGATGGTCTGTCAAAGGGTAAACAATGGCAAAGAAACAGCAGTGAATGTCAGTAGTCAGATAAGCTTCCGTCTACCAAATCCACTCACAAAGCTTTGGTCGTGTGGGGGAATACATAAATATGGCTATCGTAGAAGGATGCAGATAAGAAGAGTAGGAGGAGGAGGTACGGCATGGGTAAGAGAAGGAGGAAAGGGAGAATTATGGGAGAATAATAATCTGTAAAAACGATGGGTTTTCACTCGAATTAGAGATAAGTTTGAAGTAGAAAGAATTGATTAGAATGTCACCAAGAAGCGGTCTTGGAATTCCACAGACATCGACAGGCCCCGCAAAGCATGATTAAGATGGTAAAAGTGCACTACCAGAGTTCAAGGAACTTAAAAGATAAAGTTTAAGGTACAAAATCAGCAACAATGGATAAATTGAGAGTAGCCATGACACGAGAATGCGCACAAATACCGACCGAAAGGTTTCTTGAAGTCTGCGACTCCACTGGTTCGGTCAACCGTTTGAAAACAGACGCTCATAAAATAATTCAATTCTGTCTGTAGATTCTATAAATTTTGAACATGAAATATATTTTAATAGACAAAGATTATATAATCATTCGATATGTGTACACCTTTTTCTAAACAACCTATATATGTATATGTATATATATATATATATATACATACATATTCAGTTAACATAATGCCTTATCTAATTATGTATATTTATCAACTGGGACAAATGAAAGTATTGTGTAACAGACGACATCTGGCCTAGGATTATGTTATATATAAATGATTCTTTTAACGTGTTCACGCACTCAGACCCTGGCAGTGTGGATATTTTGTAATTTTCATGTCAATATAAGCGACTTTAATGTTAAAAGACCATTCCTTACTGTCTTATGAGATCATATATTACTTGATGCAGTAGGTCTATAAGATGCGCTAAATATAATTGAAGACAGCGTTGTCGTAGGTGGAAGGAAGTCTACCATAGACATGGAATTTCAGGGATTACTGAGCGTTAACAATTAAATCGCGTGTAATTCTGTCACTGGAGGATTATATGACATCAAGGCATTCATAGGAAGGTAATAGATACCGAATGAAGGACAGAATTTGTTCAGGTTCTGTTGTAGCTTGAGTTGACAACGATCACAGGTGCCATTGTATACGAAGGTCAAGGACAGACGTGAGAAAGATGACAAAGAAACGGTAAGTAAGACATCATTTATTTTAAATATGATTTGTTTGAGTCATACGAAGTAATAAAAAAAATTCAGAAGAAATGGAAAATAAGATTTAAACTGCTGCAACTGTCTTATATTTTTGTTAAAATATAAACCACATCATTTATGAAATCACATACTTTAAGACATTATATATCAAGTGGAATATTGTACGAACTGTGGACGGCATAGATATCTACATTAACATCTGCTAAAGCGATTAATCACGTGGTAGTCACGTGATTAGTGGATTGATTCTTCGTTTAATTGGCGAGGCTGCTGTTTTTGTATTGACGTCGATTATTCTGCTAGGTGCCTGAACGTGCGTCTACTTTGAAGTTGGTAAACACGAACTTTGTTATATGACGTCATCCCGCTTGATACTCCACAAAAAGCCTGAACTCATGTCAGCTTACTGCCACATACGAAATTTCTTGCTGATCAACTTCAACCAACGGACGTTTGAATACCTGAGGAAAGAAACTGATTTCACCAATAACACTTGACCGATCCAATAGATTTTGCGCACGTTTTATAAACGAATGAGCAGAGATCAGAAGAAAACAAACAAACAAACACTATAGGTGCAGATGTGGTTGCTTCCCAAAAAGACGGTTCCGGGTTCAATCCCACTACGTGGCACCTTGGCCAATTATTTTCTACTAGGGCCTCGAGATGACTAAAGCCTTGTAAGGGGATTTGGTAGACGGAAACTGAAAGACTGTACCCCTCAAAACGTTAAACAATTCCGGAGTTTTAGTGACTGAAGAACCGGTGGAAAGCAGATAAGTCATGCAGACAGACAGACAGACAGACAGACAGACAGACAGATAGACAGACAGACAGACAGATAGACAGACAGACAGATAGATAGATAGATAGATAGATAGATAGATAGACAGACAGATAGATAGATAGATAGATAGATAGATAGATAGATAGATAGATAGATAGATAGATAGATAGATAGATAGATAGATAGATAGATAGATAGATAGATAGATAGATAGATATACAATTATCAGTAATGGAAAATATAATATTGCACTCAATGATTTTCTATTGATTTCTTACATTTCAGTGAATGCACAATCGATTAATTCTTGCCTGAACCAAGAACATAAAGAGACGTAAAGAAATGCTCAAAGATCTTCAATTCTCAACTTCATCAATTCTGATCACCGACATTTTTCTCTGAACTATTATTTCCTAAAGCTGGATCTACAGATTTTGCCATGTTTTAAATGCAAGGATTGAATTATATAGAACTTGAAAATATATTGTAAATCCCAGCACACAGGCGTACGGAACTAATATAAAAGATAACTAAACAAAGAATTCAAACTGTATCGCATACACAGCGTTCTTCTAGTTGATTAACATTCAATATCGCAACTACACTAAACTTTTAGAAAAATATGTTATACAAATCAAAGAACCAAGAGGAAATGAATACATACTTTATACTTACCGACCGGTTACGACGTAACTTTCAACAATGTCTTATACCTGTCTGAGGTCTCATATTTACAGTAGATACTGAAAGAATTAGAAGTAGTGTTGTTGATTCCTGGTCTAAACATTATAAAAGAATCCCTGAACCTGTATTCTCTGTAATTTATTGTCACAACTCTGCATCTTCACTGTTACATTATTTCTTGATTGTTTTCTTGACTAGACGTGATGTTTTCTATTTCTAACGTAAAGAGAACGAAATTACTAACCAAATTATCATAACTGACGATTATCAATACTTTCCTTGATAGTGATTGATTAATGACTTTCAGATTTATCGATAATAAATTACCCATCCACAAAGAATTCAGTGTTTAAAGGGGACTACCGTTGCCCTCTTGTGTTTATTTTGTTATTTTGGACTTACAGTGCACATGGACTAATATACTTTCAGACACCAAACATCAAGCAAAACTTTATGAAGAAACAGTAAAAAGAAACGCAATAATGTCGAAATTTACCAACGAACTGAAGCGTTATTATTCGTGTCGATGGAGATTATGCTATGCTTGTGGTATGGCTTTTCTTCTGCTTCAAACTTTAAGAGTTGATCTAAGTATGGCTTTTGTATGCATGTTGAAAACACCCAATCGTACAACTGAGGAAGTTAACAATACTACAAACAACCAACTTTGTTCTGGTTTGGAAAATCATTCAACGAACCAAACGTTTGAAGGAGAAATCGAATGGAGCGACACACTTCAATCTAACATGTTGGCTGGGTATTTTTATGGGTATATGGTGACTAATATTTTAGGTGGTGTATTGGCAGATAAATATGGTGGGAAAAGAGTTCTAGGAGGTTCACTACTCTCGGCATCCATCCTGACCATTCTTCATCCAAGTTTGTCTCGAATTAGTGGTTATCTTACTCTGATTCTAAGGATATTAACTGGCGTCGTATCGGGGCCATTGTCCGCAGCAATTCAATCTTTATTTGGACGCTGGGGACCTCCACAAGAGAAAGGATTATTAATAGGGTTTGCATTTGCTTGTCAAATTCTAGGTAGCATTGTAGGTCTTTCAATATCTGGTTTTCTTTGTGATTATGGCTTTGATAATGGATGGGGTTCTATATTCTATGTATTTGGTGGCATATCGTTGGTGTTTAGTTGTGTGTGTTTTTATGTTGTTTACGATAATCCAAACGGTCATCCAACTATCAGCGAAGAAGAACGTTCTTATCTAAACAAAAGTATAAAATGTCGAAATGTAGTTCAAAAAGTACCATGGAAACAGTTAGTGTTATCACCTGCTGTTTGGGCAATCAACTTTGGTTTATTTGCTTATGCCTGGACAAGTATATCTTTCCAGGTATTGCTCCCTCTATATATGAAAGAAGCCTTACAGGTCAATACAACGTCCAACGGTTTAATGTCGTCTGCTCCTGCCATTGGACAAATCATTGCTCTACCGTTGTGTGGAAGATTTGCAGATTTTATACGCTCAAAGAAATATCTCTCAACTCGTTCTGTGCGTGTTTTATTCCAGACTTTTTCCATGGTGGCTTCAGCAAGTTTATTGATTGTAATAGGATTTCTCAGATGTGATCAAACCATTCTAATAAGTCTCCTCTTGTTTCTCAGTGGTATAACAATATCATTTTGCAGTGGTGGTGCCCTCGTCAGTAACACTGACATTGCTCCAAGTTACGCTGGTGTTGTATTTGGAATTGCAAACACCTTTGCCTCAATAGCAGGCAGCCTTGGTTCCGTGGCTGCAAAATCTCTCACCCCGAACGGTACACAAGAAGAATGGCAGATCGTGTTTGCGTTGTGTGCTATTATATGTGTATCTGGTGCGATATTATTTGCAATATTGGTAAAAACAGAGATCCAAGACTGGGCGAATTTGGAAGGATCTAGTTCATCTGTTTATCCCAAATATACAAAGGGAAGTAAAGTACTAGAAGTGGATTTTTGACTTTTTCTGCCAGATGACATATGACATTAATACTATCATTTAGTACTACACAGGTGTGCTTAAATTTTTCTCTAACATATATATATGTAAGTATATGCATTTATTAGTATGTATAAAGCAATATATATATGTGTGTGTGTGTGTGTGTGTGTGTGTGTGTGTGTACATATATATATAAACACATATATATAGGTCAAACACACCCACACATATACATATATATTATGAGTATATAAGTATTTATACATGTATGTGTGTGTGTGTGTGTGTGTGTGTGTGTGTGTGTGTGTGTGTGTGTGTGTGTGTGTGTGTGTGTGTGTGTGTGTGTGTGTAAAGAAAATAGGAAAATAGAGATAATAAATAATTATTTATTAATTTAAAAAGTAGACACCATCTCTGACAGCTGTTTCGATTCCAGAACCTTAGAAATTAATTACCAAAATTAAAACCATTTAAAATTCGAATTTCATCAGAGTTGGCTAAAGATATACAATTATGTGTTCAGTTCCTGTATGTTGAATATACGGCTTCAAACCGTTAAATGATAACGATTGTCTAACATGCCAAGCATTCAAAAGTATTTTGAAGATGTTGAGTTATATTTCGAGCAAGAGAGCCTCTTCGACACTACTCTAGTAATATAAGAAACAAATTTAATAAGATTTGCCGAACAGGTGAATTAGACAACTTCAGTAGAATACCTTCCACGTTCAATGAACCTCACAGCGCGATAATTTTTGACGGAGGTATTAAAAAGATGACTGGATGAATTGAGAGCAGTCATGACACAAGAATGCGCACAATTACCGAACGAAAGGCTTCTTGGTTTTTGCGACTCCATTGGTTTCCGTTATCAATGTATTTTAATAAACAGATTACATACTCATTCAATATGTGTATACATTTTTTAGATACCCTGTGTATATATATGTATATGCGTGTGTATGCATATATGCTATTCAGTTAACATAATATCTTATCTAATTATGTATATTTATCAATTGGGACAAATGAAAGTATTGTGTAACAGACGACATCTGGCCTAGGATTATGTTATATATAAATGATTCCTTTAACGTGTTCACGCACTCAGACCCTGGCAGTGTGGATATTTTGTAATTTTCATGTCAATATAAGCGACTTTAATGTTAAAAGACCATTCCTTATTGTCTTATGAGATCATATATTACTTGATGCAGTAGGTCTATAAGATGCGCTAAATATAATTGAAGACAGTGTTGTCGTAGGTGGAAGGAAGTCTACCATAGACTTGGAATTTCAGGGATTACTGAGCGTTAACAATTAAATCGCGTGTAATTCTGTCACTGGAGGATTATATGACATCAAGGCATTCATAGGAAAGTAATAGATACCGAATGAAGGACAGAATTTGTTCAGGTTCTGTTGTAGCTTGAGTTGACAACGATCACAGGTGCCATTGTATACGAAGGTCAAGGACA
The DNA here is from genome assembly GCF_001194135.2 of Octopus bimaculoides. Lineage (NCBI taxonomy): Eukaryota > Metazoa > Mollusca > Cephalopoda > Octopoda > Octopodidae > Octopus > Octopus bimaculoides. The sequence continues at coordinate 2,461,736 of NC_069004.1, read as the reverse complement.
GACGTGAGAAAGATGACAAAGAAACGGTAAGTAAAGAGAAACACAAACACACACATATACATATATGTTCTTGCAGATACACACATACTTACACGTACATGCACATACACACACATACACACACACATTATTTTGGTTGAGGCAGTCTCCTCTTACTCTGAGGTGACTCAACCTATCTGAAGATCTTGTGCACCTACAGGTGAAACTCAGAGTAGCAAAAGACTGACTCAACCAAAATAAAATATCATTAGTTTTTACCATTCTTTTGAGTAATTAACACTGAACGAATATGTGCGTGTGTGTATGTGCGTATGGGTGTGTATGAGTGAGTACGTGTGCGCGCGTGTGTATATATATATGGCATAACTACAAATTTGTGTCTTCCCACCCCCACCAACTTTGGATGATCATAACTTTCAGAAAAATGGATATTTTTTAATGAAATTTTCTCCGAATATGTGTTATATAATGTAGAGTCCGAATATACAACATTTTGGAGGAAAGTGTTTTAGGAGGGGTGGGGTCGCAGATTTCCAAAAATTCACCGGAGTCCACTTCAATTCGTCTTAACTTTCAAGAAAATGGATAGGGGTGTTTCGGAACATATTTCTCTCATTTTCTCCGTTTGAGGCGTTTGTGCATCCGTAGATTAGTTCTGAAGCAACAAACAGGCAATGAAAGCAAATGAAGCCCTCACCAGAAAACTCGTTATGCTAAAAATAACAGCTAAAGATCTGGTACACAGAAATATGTTATTAAAACGACTTATCTGTTGCATACGATTTTTTTTTTTTTTCACTTTAAGTAAATTCCCAGGTAAACGTTTCTAATAGAAAGACAGAAGACAGCGGAATCATAAATAAGGAATATACACGCACAGCTAAATATAGAAATGTAAAGCATAATTTGTTACATA
>NC_069004.1:2460053-2460721 GCF_001194135.2 Octopus bimaculoides | reverse complement strand
TGTGTGTGTGTGTGTGTGTGTGTGTGTGTGTGTGTGTGTGTGTGTGTGTGTGTATAAAGATATAATTAAAGCAATACGTATATATAGATATATATACACAACAAAGCCTAATGGTGTGAATTTTCTAAAACTCTTTCTGGGACAAACGGTTTTCACAATGAATTCCAATTGAATCGGAATCTACATGACCTGAAGTGCATTTGCACCAACCATCCGTGCTCTCATTATCTGTTTTCTCTGTTAATCAGATATGTCACGCATTATCTGCAAAACATGAAAAAAAGAAGACAATAACATGATATACGATACGTTAATAATACATGTTAGTACATATACGGACTAGAATAGGATTTAATTTGTCATACTGCTAATAGAAAAATAGAAAGTGGGATTTTCCATTATTTTATTCGACAACGATGTATAAATATACATATATATTAAAATAAGAATCCCGATAGAATCAGGTACTTAAAAAGATATGTACCAGTAGGGTTGAATAAACCTGTGCTTCCGGCATATGTTTGGTAAGTTTCAGATAGGACATTCCGGATGTGTACACAGAGAAAACCAACCAATTATAAGCTCATTAATAAAAGAATGAGAACAGCTGTAATGAGCTGACAATCATCCATCGTATGTTATTATACATTTGATTATATATATATATA
>NC_069004.1:2456057-2459294 GCF_001194135.2 Octopus bimaculoides | reverse complement strand
AGAGAGAGAGAGAGAGAGAGAGAGAGAGAGAGAGAGAGAGAGAGAGAGAAAGAGAGACATATATATATAAAATCAAATGTATAATATCGGGATCCTTATTTTAATATATATATACAATGTATACAAATGCCTGCAATTTTGTTAATTTTATCAGTAATGAAAAATATAACATTGGTCTTAAAGATTTACTATTGATTACTCGCATTTCAGTGAATGTACCACTTTCGCCTGAATCCAGTTTCAACTAAGAACTTTGAGAGACATAAAGAATTATACAAAGAACTTTCTTTCTCAACTTCACCAATTCTGTCCACCGACATTTGTCACTGAACTGATATTTCCTAAACCTGGATCTTCAGTTTCTGCCACATTATAAATACAAGAAATGGATTACTAAATGACTAAACCTGGACTAGAACTAGGAACTACCCTGTAAACGCCAGTACACAGGTAAACTGAGCTAATATAAAAGATAATCAAAGACTAAACACAACTTTCTGGGATTTTTCTATCAAATTTTTCTATCAAATTTATGCTGATCTTACAGGTCGGTTTCCATATATCTTTTAGCAGTTTCTTTTATATTTAAGAAGCATCATCTATAGAGCAGAGAAAGAAAGAATTGGAAGTCAATTACTGTCCCGAACATTAGCGATCACATCAGAGTCCTTGAATCTCTGCTCTCTGTATCTTTCTGTCACAACTCAGCACTTTGATTGTACTCTTACCTTTACGTGATATTCTCTATTTCTTAGTAAAGGTGAAACGGAAAAAGTTACTAAATCAAACATAACTGATGTATATCGATATTTGGTTTTACAGAGATTGAATAAAGAAGTCCATGATTATCGATAATAAATTGTATCAATGTACTGAGAAACATAAATGTACTAAACACATCTTCATCCTCATTTCCAGAGAACACATCTCATTCAATTAAATATTCACTTTGATAACAAAACAAACATCTTTTATGTAAAGAAATTATGTTAAACAAATCAACGAAGTTACCAAAGCAAAGTTCCTAAACTGCTGCAATTGTCTTCTAGTCTAATATATCACTCACGGATTAATATGCTTTCAAACATTTAACTTCCAGCAAAACATTGAGAATCTGTAGAGAGGACATAATAATGTCGAAGTTTACCATTTGTGTTGAGCGTTGTTGTTCATGTCGATGGAGATTATGTTATGCCTGTGTTGTTGCTTTTCTTCTGCTACAAACTTTAAGAGTTGACCTAAGCATGGCTTTTGTTTGTATGTTGAAAACACCTCATCGTACAACGGAGGACGTTAACGTTACTGCAAATAACCAACAGTGTTCCGGTCTAAGTAATCATTCTGTAGACAGAGATTTTGGAGGGGAATTAGAATGGAGCGACACGTTACAAGCAAACATGTTGGCTGGGTATTTTTATGGGTTTATAGCAACCAACATTTTGAGTGGTTTATTATCTGACAAATACGGAGGAAAAAGAGTCTTAGGAGGTTCACTTCTTTCGGCATCCATCCTGACCATTCTTCACCCAAGTTTGTCTCGAATTAGTGGATATTTTACTCTGGTTTTAAGGATATTAACAGGTGCAGTATCGGGGTTGCTATCACCAGCAATTCACTCTTTATTTGGACGTTGGGGACCTCCACAAGAGATAGGTTTGTTGATAGGTTTTGCATTTGCTGGTCAAATTCTAGGTAACATTGTAGGTCTTTCAACAGCAGGTTACCTCTGTGTTTATGGATTTGATAATGGATGGGGTTCTATATTCTATGTATTTGGTGGAATATCGTTAGTGTTTAGTTGTGTGTGGTTTTATGTTGTTTATGATAATCCAAACGTCCACCCTACTATTAGTGAAGAAGAACGTTCGTACTTAAACAAAACTATAAAATGTGAAAGTGTAGTTAGAAAAGTACCATGGAAACGGCTATTGATCTCGCCGGCTGTTTGGGCAATCAACTTAGGTATGTTTGCTTATGCTTGGACCGATATTTCTTTCCAGACATTGCTACCCCTTTATATGAAAGAAGCCTTACAGGTTAAAACAACCTCCAACGGTTTAATGTCGTCTGCTCCTTCGGTTGGACAAATCATAGCTCTACCGCTGTGTGGAAAATTTGCAGATTTTATACGTTCAAAGAAATGTCTGTCAACTCGCTCTGTTCGGATTTTATTCCAAATATTTGCTCTGATTGTTTCAGCTTGTCTGCTGGTTGTGGTAGGGTTCCTCAAATGTAATCAAACCGTTCTAATAACTTTCCTTTTATTTCTCAGTGGTATAATAATATCATTTACCAGTGGTGGTGTTCTTGTCAATAACAGTGACATAGCTCCAAGTTATGCTGGTATTATATTTGGAATTGCAAACACTTTTGCCTCAACGTCGGGCAGTATCAGTTCCTTAACTACAAAAGCTTTAACCCCAAACGGTACACAAGAAGAATGGCAGATCGTGTTTGCCTTATGTGCCGCTATATGTGTATCTGGTGCGATATTATTTGCAATATTGGTAAAAGCTGAGATCCAAGACTGGGCAATTTCTGAAGGATCTGGCTCATCTGTTCATCCCAGCGGCACAAACAGAAATGTAGCAGCTAAATTAGTTTAGTGAGATATTTTGCTAGACTGCTTCTGGCCTCATTATTTCTGGTTTCGCACCTATAGACCAATTTGGCAGTATGGCGCGTGAAGGATTCAAGATCTTTTTTATGCTAATTCAATACATTTTCTCTTAATAATGTCTTATTGAATTGAGTTCGTATGTGGTAGCGTTGTATTTGGATATTATTAGCAGTTGCTTTTTTACGGTGTGGGAGCGAAAGTGGTTGATTCATTTCCATTTGCGGAAGTCAGGTTCAAAATGGCCATTTGAGTCTGACGTGTCGTCTATACTACTAAGCGCTTTATGGCTGCAAAACCAACGGTCACTCTATGACCGGCCATAATATATGTATGTATATACATAGATATACATACGTATGTATGTATATGTGTGTGCGCGTGTGTGTGTAAGTGTGTGTGTTTCTGTAAGACTATATATAAACGATGCAATTATATAACAACTCTACTGCTATATTAACATTTTGTTTCAATGCGATACACTGCACCATATGTGTGTGTGTGTGTGTGTGTGTGTGTGTGTGTGTGTATTGTGTGTGTGTGTATTGTGTGTGTGTGTATTGTGTGTGTGTGTGTGTGTGTGTGTGTGTATTGTGTGTGTGTGTATTGTGTGTGTGTGT
>NC_069004.1:2449761-2454999 GCF_001194135.2 Octopus bimaculoides | reverse complement strand
GTGTGTGTGTGTGTGTGTGTGTGTGTGTGTGTGTGTGTGTGTGTGTGTGTGTGTGTGTGTGTGTGTGTGTGTGTGTGTACATACATATATACACACATAAATATATAAAACTATACTATATATAAATACATGCGTTTGTACACATACATATACATATAACTGAGTAGATAGATAGATAGACAGATAGATAGATAGACAGATAGATAGATAGATAGATAGATAGATAGATAGATAGATAGATAGATAGATAGATAACGTATACGAGAGTAAGGTCTCCAAAATTATTTAGAAATCACAGAAACGTTTATTGTTAATAACGTTTACATGATTTCAAAGTTTGAACATTTATCTATTTTTCTCCATAATCGCCATTTCAGTCGATGCGCTTTTGTAGGCGCTGGGGCAGTTTCTGTGCCCATGTCATACCACCATGTTGTTGACGAAGCGTTGAACCTCATCTTTCACCTCGTCGTCGTTGCTGAAACGCATTCCGGCCAAATGCTCTTTCAACTTAGGGAACAGGTGTTAGTCACTGGGTGCCAAGGCCGGACTTTCAGGTGGGTTGCCATGTATGGTCTTCTGTGAGCATTCGTGGGAGCCATCTTGCGCACACCTTCCGTTATTGCAACTTTTCACTCACAACCCTATGAATGGCGCTTCGGGAAACCTCAGGAACCAAAATGCGAAGATCATCCAGAGTGATCCGCCGATTTTCACGCAGGATTTGCGACTGTCTCGTCGGAAATTGATGGTCGCCCGCTTCTTTCTTCGTCATGAATTTCAGTATGACCAGCTGCAAACTCCCTACACTACTTGCGGACGTTTTTGACATCCATGCACGACTCGTCATACACTTCTGTTAATTGGCGATGAATTTCGATCGGTTTAGTGGCTTTTGCGTTCAAAAAATTAATAACTGCGCGTACTTCACATTTAGCGGTAGTGTCAATCGAGAGCGCCATCAGATAAGACTATCAGGCCAAGAATGAGCGTGGTAGCGAGGCGCGCGCGAGGGCAGGCGCATGCAGAACAAACAACAGTATTGCCAAAAGCCGCTCGCACAATTTCCCTGCGTCCCTATTTCGACATTTAATCCGTGGTGAGGTTTGTCTTCTAGTGAGTTCTGTTATTTCCTTATGCATCTGAAGGTGTAACTGCTTTGAAGTTGGTAAAGAGGAATGCTGTGGTATGGTGTCAATCCGTCACGGTCCTAAACAAAAACCGAGCTTCTCTCAGCTTGCAGCCATATACGAAATTACTTGCAGGTAAACTTTGAAGAAGAGCCACCGATGGTTACCTGTTGGAAAAAACGAATGTCGCTAACAACACGGAACCAATCACGTATCACGTGTCAGACCATATCACTATCCACACAGAAAACCACATAACAGCTTCAGGTATCAGAAATAACGGCAGTTTACCAAGAGATCTATATAGTAGACTCCACACACTTCTCATAAATTTTATAAATAATTAATCGACTGGAGAGTTCTGAAGAAAACAAACAAACATCATGTGTTTGTGCGTGCGTTTGTATGTGTGCACGCTAGTTCGTATGTGTGTGTACGAGCGTGTGTGTGTGCATGTGTGTGTACGAGCGTGCGTGTGTGTGTGTGTGCATGTGTGTGTGTGTGTGTACGCGCGTGTGTGCGTATTTGCACGCGCCTGCAAATATCTTCATAACTACTGCAGCTTTGTGACCCCGTTGTGAAATGACACTTACGGTTGATGATAACCGGGTCTACAGTAAGATATGGGCGCCCTCTATCGTTTAAGAGTAACTATCTTCAATTGAGTTCGTTTGCACTGTGTAATTTTCCAGCTGACTTAATAAACTAATTTCTTGTAATTTATTTGGTAACCATCCTTAAAATATCTACAGAGCATTAAAATCGCTTCGTTTTCAACAACAATGGAGAATATTAATACTGGACATGTAAGTATATATAGGTGTGTGTGTGTGTGTGTGTGTGTGTGTGTGTGTGTGTGTGTGTGCGTGTGCATGTGTGAGTGTGTGTGCGTGTGCGTGTGTGAGTGTGTGTGTGTGTGTGTTTCTGTAAGACTATATATAGACGATGCAATTATATAACGACTCTACTGCCATATTAACATTGTTTTGTTTCAATGCGATACACTACAGCATATGTGTGTGTGTGTGTGTGTGTGTGTGTGTGTGTGTGTGTGTGTGTGTGTGTGTGTGTGTGTGTGTGTGTGTGTGCTTGTGTTCAGTGTAACAAAGTATGCCTACATATTTGTGTGTGTGTTATGTGCTTGCATGTGTGTGTGTTTGTGAGTATGTTTGCCTGTGTGTGTTTGCCTGTGTGTGTACGTGTGTGTGTACTTGTGTTCGGTGTGACAGAATATGCCTACAAATTTCTTGCCGAACAATCAGACAGGGATCAAATGTTTGTGTAGACATAAGCTGACTCCCTCCATCAGATCGACATTACCTGTACAGGTGCAAAATAACAAGAACTATGAAGTAAATAATATCACAAACGTTATAATACCGTCAGGGATCACAAACGGTATAATACCGTCAGGGATCACGAACGTTATAATACCGTCAGGGATATGATATTATCAGCTGTGTATAATAACATTATATGTATAAATAATCGATAATATTATCAACGTTATCAATTTTAGAAACCATATTAATCCCAATGATTTACTATTGATTTCTTACATTTCAGAGTATGCACCACAATCGATTAATTCTTGCCTGAACTAAGAACATAAGGATATGTAAAGAAATATTCGAAGAATTTTATTTCACCAATTCTACTTCATAGACATTTTTCACTGAATTATTATTTCCTAAAGCTGGACTTCTGTTAAACACAAGGAACGGAGTACACAAAATTACTCAACACGGAATAGAAACTACACAGTAGACGCCACCACACAGTTATACTGCACTAATATAATGTATAACTAGATAACGAAATCATTTTGTATTGCAAATACAGGTTTCCAGTCTATATCGCAGCCATACTGAGAATATTCTTAAACAAATCAAAGCGGATTTGAACACGCATTTTTCAATAACCAGTCAGTTACCACATTGCTTTCAATGCTTTCTAAAATAGCTATTAAGGCGTTATATTTACAGCAGACATAGAAGGAACTGGAAGATGCCATGTTGTTGTTGCTTTCCCAAACATTAAAGTGTATAAAAGAACCTTAGATTCCATGTTACCTGTGTCTTCCTGTCACATCGCTGCGCCTTGTCAGTTAACTTTATTTCTCGATTGTAATCTTGTCTTGACGTGTATTTCTAAGTAAAATAGAAACGAAATATGTAATCAAATGATCGTAACTGATGTGAATCGATAAATGACATCCATGTTTATCGATAACAAATTGCAAATTATAACAATTACTGTGAAATATAACTGTACTAAAGGCACCTTCATCCTCAGTTTTGAAGACCATATTTCATTCAATGAAAAGCACATTTGAGACCAAGCAAACGTCTTTTGTCTGATGTGGCTATAACAAAGAAAATAATACGATGACCAAATAAAATAAATAGGTCATTACACTGCCACAACTGTCTGTTAATATTTGTTTCAACATTTAGGATTTATCTTAATCATCAATTGATATACTTTCAAACAAAACATTGTAAGAATCGAGCGAAAGAACATAATTATGTCGAAATTTACCACTAAGCGTTATTATTCATGTCGATGGAAACTGTGCTATGCCTGTGCTATAGCTTTTCTTCTCACGCAAACATTAAGAGTTGATCTAAGCATGGCTTTTGTATGCATGTTGAAAACACCCAATCGTACAACTGAGGAACTTAACAATACGACAAACGATCAACATTGTTCTGGTTTAAATGATCATTCTTCTAACCAAAATTATGAAGGGGAATTAGAATGGAGCGATACGTTACAATCAAACATGTTGGCTGGTTTCTTCTATGGATACATATCAACTAATATTTTGGCTGGTGTATTGGCAGACAAATATGGTGGGAAAAGAGTTTTAGGGGTTTCATTTCTCTCAGCATCAATTTTGACCATTCTTCACCCAAGTTTATCCCGAATTAGTGGTTACTTTACTCTGGTTCTAAGGATATTAACAGGTGTGGCTTTAGGATCGATATATCCAGGAATCCAGTCCTTGTTTGGACGTTGGGTCCCCCCAGAACAGATTAGTTTATTCGTTGGGATTACACTGGCTGGTCAAATTATCGGTAATATATTAGGTTTTTCAATATCAGGTTTTCTTTGTGTTTATGGATTTGATCATGGATGGGGTTCTATATTTTACATATTTGGTGGAATATGTTTGGTTTTTAGTTGTGTGTGGTTTTATGTTGTTTATGATAATCCAGACGTCCATCCAACTATCAGCGAAGAAGAACGTTCCTACTTAAACCAAACTATTACAAGTGAAAAAGTAGTTAAAAAAATACCTTGGAAACAAATGCTTTCCTCACCTGCTTTGTGGGCAATTAGTTTTGGTTTATTTGCTTATGGCTGGACTGATTTATCTTTCCAGACATTGCTTCCCCTATATATGAAAGAAGCCTTACACGTTAAAACAACATCCAACGGTTTAATGTCGTCTGCTCCTTCGATTGGACAAATCATTGCTTTACCGTTGTGGGGGAAACTTGCTGATGTTTTACGTTCAAAGAAATATCTGTCAACTCGTTCTGTGCGAGTTTTATTCCACACTTTATCTATGTTAGGTTCAGCAAGTCTGTTAATTGCCATAGGATTCCTCAAATGTGACCAAACCATTCTAATAAGTCTCCTCTTGTTTTTCAGTGGTATAACAATATCGTTTTCTAGTGGTTCTGTTTTCGTCAACCACAATGACATTGCTCCAAGTTATGCTGGTATTGTGTTTGGAATTGCGAACACTTTCGCCACAACGTCTGGCAGTATTAGTTCTTTAACTACAAAAGCCTTAACCCCAAATGGTACACAAGAAGAATGGCAAATTGTGTTTGTGTTGTGTGCTTCTATATGTGTGTGTGGTGCAATGTTGTATGCAACTATGGCAAGAGGAGAAATCCAAGAATGGGCGCGTAGCGATGGGTCTAGTGTATCTGTTCATCTCAAAGACACAAATAGAGAGAAAGCAGTTTAACTAGCTTACTGAGCATTTACAAGCAAGTGCACGTGACATTGTTATTGTATCTAGTAATACGTAGGTGTGTTTCTATACGTCTGTATGTATGTATATATGAATGTGTGTATGTATATATATATA
>NC_069004.1:2448818-2449642 GCF_001194135.2 Octopus bimaculoides | reverse complement strand
ATATATAATTATTATTGTTATTATTGTTCAGTAGTTTTGTTTTTATAACGTGCTTTCACTTCACTACCGAGCGCAGCTCTGTGTGCCTTGGGTATGTGCTGTGGTTTGCTGTGATGCTCTTATGGTTACTGTATTGAAAGTGTTTTGCTTAGGATGTGTGCAGTGCCCAGTAGTGCAATTTTCTGTATGTTATATATATTTGCAAGTCCTGGTGTTTCTGTTATGTATTTGTCTGAATATTTCTTTATACCTAAGGCACCTACTATGATAGGAATTGTTTCTGTTTTTAGATTCCACATTCGAGTTACCTCTATTTATTATTATTATTATTATAAATTATTATTATTATTATTATTATTATTATTATTATTATTATTATTATTATTATCATCATCATTGTCATTGTTATTATTATTATTATTATTATTATTATTATTATTATCATCATCATTGTCATTGTTATTATTATTATTGTTGTTGTTGTTGTTGTTGTTATTATTATTATCCATGGATGGAATTTATAGATATTTGAATGCATCGCTACGCGCGTTTCCACAGATTACACGTTTTTTTGTGATCATAGTCCGCATTCCTGAGATGATTGCAATACAGTCTGTAATATCCATAGACATCAGGTGGGCTCTTTGCTCATGCGTTCATTTCTTCAGGCGATATATCATTAAAGTTGGGAGTAACGAAATGTTCAACTGAAGGCGTATGAGTGGCTGTGTGGTAAGTACCTTGCTTACCAACCACATGGTTCCGAGTTCAGTCCCACTGCGCGGTACCTTGGGCAAGTGTCTTCTACTATAGCCTCAGGCCGA
>NC_069004.1:2448279-2448808 GCF_001194135.2 Octopus bimaculoides | reverse complement strand
TACGTCCCCATAACTTAACGGATCGGCAAAAGAGCCCGATAGAATAAGTACTAGGCTTACAAAGAATAAGTCCTGGTGTCGATTTGTTCGACTAAAGGCGGTGCTACAGCATGGCCGAAGTCAAATGACTGAAACTTATTTAATGAACGCAAATCCCTCATCGGATTTCTGGTGGCCATTATTATCTTTTAATCTGTATATCTCTGGCTTGGTCATCTTTTGTGTTTATGTTTACTGATATAAAACTAATGTTCTGTCAAAAAAATCAACATGTTATATGGAGATTCTATACACACACACACACACACACACACACGCACACACACACACACACACACACACGAAGACACGAATACGTGTGTGAGTAAGTATTTATGTGGATGTAGACACCGAGGTGTTTGTGGTAAAACTCGATCAGGCTTACAATTTCGCCGTGAACCGACTGACATTGCCAACGAACTTATTGGATTACGTTGTCTGAATACAAACCTTGATAATGACATTGATTACTGTGCGTCTAGGAATATAT
>NC_069004.1:2446719-2447998 GCF_001194135.2 Octopus bimaculoides | reverse complement strand
TATATATATATATATATATATATATCAATAAGGCGTGTGTGTTGCTTGAGTGAGTATATCGAGTATGTGTGACCGTGCGCGCTTGTGTGTATCTGTGTGCGTGACGAAGTTTTTACATCAGAGAAATGATCGAAATAACAAAATTTGATTGATTATTGATACGGTCATTTATCATTTATCAATTATTACGTCGCTACTATGATAAAGATGATTATAATATTAGTCCTTACGATTTATAAGAAATGACAACCATGTTGACTTTTTTTTTACGTCTTCGTTGATTAGCGGTTCGGCATACGAGACCGATGGAATATATGCCAGGATAAAAAAAAAAAAGTACTGAGGTCAAATGGTTCGACTAAAACCCTTCAAGGCAGTGCCCCAGCATGGTCGCAGTCCAATAACTGAAACAATAAGACGTGTGTGTGCGCGCGCGTGTGTGAGTGCGTGTGTGTGTGGGAGTGCGTCTGTTTGTGTGTATGTGTGTGTACGTATGTGGGGTTCGTGTGTGTGCGTGTGTTATTATAGTCACTTGGCAAGTATAAATTTACGCACTCGTACATACATGACATCTGTACTCATACACACAAGTACGCACGCACACACACGTACACACACGCTCATCACACATAGCCACACATACGCACATGCAAGACAAAGGTACGCTTATGTACACACACGCAACGCAGTCACGTACACACCCACAAAAACCCGCACACCCGCACTGGCACACAAGAGACAATGACACCATCAAGGTTTGCAGTTCTCTGTCACCCAGTGACCTCCTTTCGGATGACATGCAGCAGAAAGCGGAAACGAAAGCCTCGCCGAGTTTTGCTATAAATACAGTGTGAGTGCGCATGCGCACTGACTGCCTGAGTGCGTGACTGCGTAAATGGAAACAATGAAGCAGGTAGGTCGTCTGGTTCAGTTCACAACCACTGGGTTTCGGGTTCAGTCCCACTGGCCGACCAGTCTTTTGTAAGTGAATTTGTTAGAAGGAAACTGTGCAGAATCTCGTTCTACATACATACATGCATACATATGGTGGTTGTCTACTCCTTAAACAGAGTTTGGCCACCTCCTGCACCTACACCTTAGCCCTTTCATGGCGTCTGATGTGGCTTTTTAAACCAGACTGTTTTGAAAAAAACACCCACACAGATTGCATACATACATACAGATTGCATACATACATGCATACATACATGCATACATATATACATACATATATATAGGACAGCCATATTATGTTGGCAATTAAATTTTACTTATATAT
>NC_069004.1:2441982-2445340 GCF_001194135.2 Octopus bimaculoides | reverse complement strand
GGTCACTTGACCATTTAAGAGGATTCCACCAACATCCTACTACTGTCATACCACTTCTGCATTTTTATTATTCTTTCTCTTCTCTTCCTATTCCATCTTCTTCTTCTCCTTCTTCGCCGCCTCCTTCCTCGGCTACTACTAAACAATCAAAAGCCTTCACAAGAGTAAAAAAAGAGTGACAGAGACAGACAGGAAAAAAAGAAAATGTCCCTTGCATTTGAAAACTATAGAAATATTTTTTAAAAAACATTTCATTTAATTTTTCCACAATTTAATTGTTTTTTATGCTTTATTCTAAGTCGCGAAGACTGAAATTGATACTAAAATGTTCTTCATGATAAAATTATTTTAGCATTTTCTATCTTGTGTTATTTTCCTTATTTATATAAGAAGAAGGCTAATAATAATAGTAAAAGCCATATCAGATTTTCCACGACCCACGACGAAACGTCAGATCAAACAATTTTGAGGAATGATTGGTTTTTACCATAAGTTTGTGCAAAATGTTTCTATTATTGCGGAACCGTTGACAAATTTATTGAAAAAGACCCAAACCATGAAGTGGTCATCAGAGTGTGAATCAGCTTTTGAGAAACTTAAGTCAGTTTTACAAAATTCCCCGGTTTTAAAAGTGCCTGATTTTGAGAAACCGTTTTCATTGATGACTGACGCGTCCGGTGTAGGGACCGGCGCGATTTTGATACAAGCATGCCAATCTGGAGTAGATTGTCCAGTGATATACTTTTCTAGGAAGTTTAATTCTTGCCAGAAGAATTACTCTACCATTGAGAAAGAGTATTTAGTTCTTGTGTGGGCAGTTCAGCACTTTCAAATTTATATAGGTTTGAATCCTACCACTGTCTACACAAATCACATTCCCTTAGTTTTCATTAATAAGGTGAAAGGCTCTAATCAGAGCATTCTGAGGTGGAGCTTGTACCTGCAACAATTTAGTTTGAATATTTGTCATATTGCAGGAAATGCTAACTTACTTTCAGATGCACTATTCAGGTGTTAGCACTTACCATGTTTTATATTTTATGTACAAGTACATATTTGACTTCTGCATTTTCTGGATGATATTGTAACTTTCTGAAAATTGTTGTGTATAAATTTTTTCCCTTTTAAGAGGAAAGGAATGTTGGGAAATTATAAAAACGATAAAGATATTTTATCGTATAATAAATTCCTTACTATCCACAAGGGGCTACACACAGAGGGGGCAAACAAGGACAGACAAACGAATTAAGTCGATTATATCGACCCAGTGCGTAACTGGTACTTATTTAATCGACCCCGAAAGAATGAAAGGCAAAGTCGGCCTCGGCGGAATTTGAACTCAGATCGTAACGGCAGACGAAATACTGCTTAGCATTTCGCCCGGCGTGCTAACAACGTTTCTCATTTCTTTATTGCCCACAAGGGGCTAAACATAGAGGGAACAAACAAGGACATACGAACGGATTGAGTCGATTACATCGACCCTAGTGCGTAACAGGTACTTAATTTATCGACCCCGAAAGGATGAAAGGCAAAGTCGACCTCGGCGGAATTTGAACTCAGAACGTAACGGCAGACGAAATACCGCTAAGCATTTCGCCCGGCGTGCTAACGTTTCTGCCAGCTCGCCGCCTTAAGATGTTTTATCGTATAATGTTAACAGGTAAACAGACAGACAGACAGTCTTGCATGCTGCACTGTAAGGTAAGAATGAAGTCCATTATCAAAATGGGGGAAGTTAGGTGTTAATAGCCAAACTGTGAAACTCTAAAAAAATTGGCTAGACCTTAGTCAACCTTTATAAGCAGAGATAATAGAATACCCATTTTTTTTTTTTTTTTTGCGTCAGTCAACGTTTTTCTGTGAGACAAGGTTGATCAATTGGATTCTGGAAGCTATGATTGCCTGCTTAGTTTATGCACACTTTTTGTTAGGCATTTATGGATTTATTTTATGCTCCAGGAATTCGGCAGAACTTTTGCTTGTCACGTTTAAATCATTTCTGTGTCACTTCTGGGTGAGTACAAAAATCTATTGAGTTATGTTATTGTAATATTTAAGTGAATTTTGAAACCTACATTTGTGGCAGGTTATGTGGTAATTTTGCTATTTTCTGTTGATAAATGTTTAAAAATTTGTATAAATAGCTAGAGAGTGTATGAACTTAATTTTTATGTAGCCAATTTTTTGTATTAGACAACGAAACTGTAAACTTTGTCTAATGGTTATTCAGCATGCTTCTATGAAGTAGTTTGGTGTGAAGTTAAAGCAAACTAGATTTTTTGTTTAACTATTTTTTAACTATAATTATGGATGTTGTCTGGCAGCCGTTTTGTATCATGAACTTTTAGCTAAAATGGTTGCTTTGACATTAGATTTATTCACGTTTAGATCCAAGTTTCGAAAACCAAATCCAGTGAAACTAGATTTAGGAATCCAAGTTTGTAATATCAAGTTTGTGGCGTTGGGTTTCTGAGTTCAAATTTCTAAACTGTATATATTTTTACTTTTGTAACTATTTTGACTGCAGGTCTAGTGTAGCATTAATCTATTTTGTTCGTATATATTTGTTTTGTATGTAGGTTGTTTGTGCATGCTGGCGCTTAATTGCTAATAATATTTTTTTTTAAACTTCATGGTGTATTGTTGTTTTGGGTTCACCCCACCATTGTTGGTTGTGTAAATTCGGGTTATGGCCATCAGGTCGTAACAATACAGGGTGTCTACAAAGTCTGAATACATGGGGATTAACACATACTTTAAGAAATTATTATTTCTTATATCTAATTCTTTATGTTATGATTTTATTTACTCCATGTACCCACATGGGGATTAACATACTTTAATAAATTATTATTTCTTATATTCAATTGTTTATGTAGTACTCAACTTATCCTTATTTTATCGATCCCAAAAGAATGAAAGGCAAAGTCAACCTTGGCGGAATTTGTGTGTAATAAATTGGATATACTTCTACAAAATACAAAATATCTTCGCAACTTTTTTTATACAATTCCTAATGATAATGAGAAAAGTAAAACGGCAACGAGACCGACAAAATAGTGCTGGGGTTGACTCATTCGGCTAAAAATTCTTCATGACGGTGCTCCAGTAGGGCTGAAGTCTAATGGCTGAAACAAGAAAAAGACAAAGGGTAAAAGATTTGCAAATAATCTTGTGTTACTACTAGATTACGAGGTGAATGAATAGATCAGAGGTTTTAAGCATGTTTGGTTTCGCAAGCCGGGTGGAAGCAGAAAGTGGATCTCGTGAGCCGGATAAGGACAGTTGATCCTCAATTTTTTTTTACATAATGAAGGCCAAAGTAAAAAGATAAATAAAAGAGGAGCAATATATA
>NC_069004.1:2437573-2441508 GCF_001194135.2 Octopus bimaculoides | reverse complement strand
ATGAAGAGATAAGAAGGGAGGACCAGGGAATCATTGCACGGGGTATAACTCACGTGTACGATCTCTTACGCGTGCGTGCACACACACACGCAGACATACATGCAAATATACACAGTCTTGTTAAGAAACGGTCCTTAGAGTGGGAATTGACAGATTTTGTCCAAATGAATATATATAGTTCTGGAAAAGACAATACTTGAGAGAAAGCTTGCACTTTCTAATTGTAAAACTTTTCAATATTGATCATATTATTAACAAATATTCAGATTAACACATGAGTGAATTTCAAGTAATTATTGTTATTTTTTAAGAAGTACTTCTTTTTGGCCCAGTATGCATAAACAAAGTGGAAGCAAGTCACACCTTCTAGTAGATGGATTCATAAACTTCTTTTCATTAGTTGAGACAAAAGAATCCCTTCGATATATTGACTTGAGTACTCGGAACTGGTGTTAATCATGACTCTATTCGGGTTCCATCTCTGAGCGCATGATAGCGATATTTTAAAAAATATTTTAGAATTAAAAAGGAATAATAATTATCTGTTATAAAATTCAACCGGAGGTTGGACTAAACAATGTTGTGGACCATATTTTTGACATTCCTGCGACAGATTTATTTACTCTGACCTGCTCAGACACAACCATTCCTCATCATTTATTTTCTAGGTTCATTGGTTCTTCCTGACAACCGTCTTCTGAACCTTCTTTGGAAATTGCCCAAGCCTGTACATCACCTTTTGCCAATATTGCATACAATATGGCTCCTAAAACAGAAAAAGCAGCACACATAAATAATACATGCTGCCATTCTCTTTGTGTGCCATTTGGTGCAATTGCCCGAGCCACTAAAGGTGCAAATAAACCAGGTAATGAAGCGAATGTATTGCTAATTCCGAATAACACACCAGCATACCTTGGAGCCACATCAATATGGTTGACGTTAAAACCAGACATATACAATGATATGCTTGCACCCGACAAAAGGAAAAGAGCTCCGGCTAGAGCGGTTTGGGAACATTCTAGAAACCCTATGGCAATAAGTAAAGAAGCTAAACTAATGAAACATAGTGACTGAATTAAAACACGTACAGAGCGTTTGGACATATAATTTTTTGAAATAAACCAATCTGCAAATCTTCCATATAATGGTATACAAATAAGTTCTCCAATAGATGGAGCAGAGGACATTAAGCCGTTTGATTTGGTGTCGATATTCAAGGCTTCTTTCATATAGAGAGGTAACAATAACTGAAAGCTAATGTCAGTCCAATTTAAACATGTATGAGCTATGATGAGAGCCCAGACAGCAGACGAAAGCATAATTTGTTTCCAAGGTATACTTTTGACTTTTTTCGTAGATGTTATATTTTGTTTTAAGTAAGAACGCTCTCTTTCGCTGATGGTGGGATGGGTGTCCGGATTGTCGTAAACAACATAAAACCAAACAAGACTAAACAGCAGTGTTGCTCCACCAAATATATAAAATATCGAACCCCATCCGTTGTCAAATCCATACGCACAAAGGTAACCTGAAATTAACAAACCTAAGATACTCCCTAACATCTGACCGCAAAACGTGACTCCAAGTAATATGCTACTCTCCAATGGAGGAGCCCATCTTCCCAACAAGGAGAGAACTGATGGGAACATTGGTCCTGATACCAGCCCTGTTAATATCCTTAATACAACTGTGAAGTAACCACTTATACGAGTCAGACTCGGATGAAGAATGGCAAATATAGCTGATGAGAGAAGAGTGCCACCTAAAACCTTCTTACCGCCATATTTGTCAGCGAAAACTCCTCCAAACATAGTAGAGGCTATATAGCCATAATAATAGCCTGACAACATGTTTGATTGTAAAACATTACTCCATTCGAACTCTCCTTCAAAATTGTTGTTTAATGTATGGTTTTCGAAGTGGTGACATTGTTCGTTCTTTTGATTAAAGCTGACGTCATCCGTTGTACGATTGGGTGTTTTTAACATGCAAACAAACGCCATACTTAGATCGATCCTTAACGCCTGCAACAGAAGCAAGGCAGTGAAACACATGTAGCATAACCTCCATCTACATGAACAATAATGAGCAATGGAGCTAGTAAACTTCGACATTTGTTTTCTTCGTTCGCTCTCCTGTGTTTCCTTAATTAATACAATAATTATCCGATGCAAATAATTATCCTAAAAAGTATATCCAAAAATGTTTTGTTTCGCTTCCTTTTGATCCTTGCAGAATAGGAATCCAAAATATATTCTACGTTTCAAATAGTTTCCATTCAATACGATGCCTCACTTTTTTGCGACATTTTTTTTTATGTAAGTGATTTGCATATTAAATGGGTGGGATATGCGGGAGTATACTTCTGCAATATGATTTGAATGTCTTCCTGAAACTACGATCAAGGTGTAATTGAACTGGTTTTAATTCTTCACGAAAAGTACCTCTGACATATCCGTATATATATTTGGTTATGACAACGCTTTATTGGTAGCCTGGTAAAATAAAAAGAATATAAACTCAATGCAAATCTATAAATTAATACAGTAATGCGTATCCACCTACCTACATCTTTGCTTTTTGTGTCACATTCCAAAATATGGAACGAAATTAAAGACATAAAAACGTACATTATTTGTAAGACATTTGACTAATAAACTAAGGTACGACACTGATGGCATAATCTATCGAGGATACAACATTTAGATTATTTGAGTGACTCTAGGACGTAAAGAGCTGGAAGAATCGTTAACACGTCGGGCCAAATTCTTAGCGGTATTTCTTCCAGCTCTTTACGTTCTGAGTTCAAATCCCACCGAGATCAACTTTGCCTTTCATCCTTTCGAGGTCGATAAAATAAAGTATCAGTCGAGTATTGGTTTTCTTCCAAAATTAGAAATAATTATTTGTTATTTGTAAGACTGATAAATAGATATTCTAAATTTAGTTTTGCTTTCTCCGGTTATTATTACAATAATGAATGAATGATCGTTGATTCAACATGAAATATTATCGTTGCAAAAACAGTATCTTTCTTTTTTTTATTTTTCATTACATCTTTAATTTGATAAATTTTTTTAAATGTTTGTTTAAATAAACTCATTTCAAAAAAGTATCAAGCGGGCCACAATATGAAAGTCTGCAGGCAGCATGTGACCCGTGGGCCCTCAGGTTGGCCAGCCCTGGACTAAACTAATTTACAATGAAAGGAGGCCTAAACCGAGATATTTTTTTTTTTAATTATCTGTAGAACCTTAACCCAAGCTACATTATGCAACGAGCCCCCAATTTTAAACACGAATGGGTATTGTTTGAGAGATATTTACTCACTACTTCTAAACAAGGCGAACGACCATGGGTTCGAATAAATATAGATATAAAGCTATAATAAAAACATCGCCCCAATCGACGCTCAGTCAATTTAACGAATAATAATTCGTCAGAAGAGAATTGTATCAAAATAGTTCTTTCAACGAAAAGCTCAACGAAATGATATACATACCTTGTGATGAACGATGAACACGCTGCTGCCAGTGTTGTATAACTACTAAATTAATGATGTTTGCAGTGTATATATTATATATTAAATGAATGTATACCTACTTTATTACTGTAATTGTGTAACACCTTTCCATGAATCTAGGACGATCCATACAATTTGCGAGTCACCTGCTGATGTGCCGCCATCTGACATCTCTCTCTCTTTCTCTCTCTCTCTCTATATATATATGTATATATATGTATATATATGTATGTATATATATGTATGTATATATATGTATGTATATATATGTATGTATATATATGTATGTATATATATGTATGTATATATATGTATATATATATATGTATATATATATATGTATATATATATATGTATATATATATGTATATATATATATGTATATATATATGTATATATATATATGTAT
>NC_069004.1:2436307-2436666 GCF_001194135.2 Octopus bimaculoides | reverse complement strand
TATATGTATATATATATATATATGTATATATATATATATATGTATATATATATATATATGTATATATATATATATATGTGTATATATATATATATATATAGAGATAGATAGATACTGAGTTACGCTATTGCGATGCACACGAGCGCACAAAGTTATGCGTGTTTGTGTAGGTGCGACTGTGTATATGTGTGTGTGTGTGTAAGTATATGTATGTATGTTATATACACACATGCATGTATATATATACATATATATGCTATATATAATATACACACACACACACACATACGTACATACATATTTATATGTATCTATCTCGCCCTTTTTCCGAATATTTCTTTTACTTCTCTCTCTCTCTC
>NC_069004.1:2419471-2436297 GCF_001194135.2 Octopus bimaculoides | reverse complement strand
CCTAAGCAAATCTTTCCGGTACATCTGAACTCACTGGACACGAGACTAAGAATATAGAACATCTCTTTTGTTCTGTTTTTCTCCATCTCTGTCTCTCCCTCTCTTTCGCTCCATCTCTCTCCCCCTCTTTCGCTCCATCTCTCTCCCCTTATACTTTCAATTTCTCCTTCTCTACCTCATCTCCCGCACTCCTTCTCTCTCTCCCTCCGCCCCACCTCAACTGAAAGCCTTTACTCTTCCCTCTACCACCTTCCTCTCTTTCACATTTCACCTCTGTTCCACCCTACTCCTCCCATCTATCTCTCTCTCCTCTTCTCTTTCCTCTCCCTCTCTCTCTCCTTAATCTTTTCCTTCCTCCCTAACACCTCTCTATCTATCTATCTCCCTTCACCTCTCCTGAAAACCTTTCCTCTTCCCTCTACCACCTCTCTCTCATTCTCTCACACATTTTACCTCTCTATCTCTTTCTTTTCACCTCACCTCTTTTCCTCCCTTATACCTCTAATCACCCACTCCTCCTATTCCTCTTGTTCTTATCGATAACAGTGCTTTTACACTTCAGACGCAAATTAGATTTCTTGCAAATGGTTTCTGCCAAAGATTTCCTTGGATACCATTCCACACGAAGACTTATCATTCAATTCCTCCGGATTACGTATTTCGTTTCCATTTTTCTCTTTTTATACGTTTTTCCCTTTGGATTTCTTTGATATTTTTGTCGTGTTTTATCTTTCGAATCTTTTATCTTTTACTGGTTTCAGTCATTGGGTTGCGGCCATACTGGGGCATCACCTTGAAGGATTTCGTCACCTTGAAACTTATTTAATTGGTCTCCTTTGCCTCTTTACGTTCTGAGTTAAAATTCCGCCAAGATCGACTTTGCCTTTCATCCTTTCGAGATCAATACAGGTCCCAGTTGAGTACTGGAGACGATGTAGTCGACTTACACCCTCCCCCAAAGTTGATAGCTTTGTGCCAAAATTTTAAGCCATTATTATTATTATTATTATTATTATGGGCAGAGAGGAAGTTGTCCCTGAAAGGTCGGGCAGAGGTGGCGAATGCCTACATCGCCTCTGTCATTAATTATCGTCTGGCCGTTGTGCCTTTCCCCAGTTACTGCTTGATGATATTGGAGCATGTCCTGTTCATTTTCTTCTGGAAAGGACGCGTTCCAATGGTCAGGCGGTCAGTCTGCTGCCAACTTCCTTTGCGTGGCGGCTTAGGCATACCATGGATTTTAATGCGCAGACACGCACTCAGGTTGCGCCACCTGCAGCGATTTCTAGAAAAGGTAAACGTGTATGGGCTCAGTTTGTGAGACACGCCCTTCCGCAGCTCGTCTCCTTGACGGAGCTGTAGTCTTGGGTAAAGGATAGGCCGAGACTGAGTGCATGGCACTTAGAATGTCGTCAGGTGCACACTTTCCTCAACAAGTCGGGCAATAAGTATCGGTGGATGTTCCACTTTAGATAGAGAAAAATTGGAGTGAGGTAACCATGTGGTTTAGAAGCAAGCTTGTTACCACACAGCCATGCCTTGTTTTGCTGGTGTCGTACTGAGGTATATGTGCATACATTCATACAAATACATACGAGCACGCATGCGTACAAACATAATCGTTGCTCCTGAAATATCTTCAGCGTTTGATTGTTCACTGGCGCCATAATTGCTCCACATTATCATTCTACATTTTCTATTACGTTAGACATCCATCTGACGAGATTCTGGCTTCCTTCGAAGATTAACTTTAATTATTCGACCTGCTCTGCGCAGTATGCAAAAACAACAACAACACCACCAAAGACAACAACATAGACAATTACAGCCCATATTTGCCCACTAAGACTACAATTAGATATTTTATTTTTGTTTACGTAAAAACGTGACTCCAATAATCAAAGCTCAGTCGAGATGTAATTGAAGATAGTTTAGAACATGGCGTCGTTTTCCATGAAAGACGCTTATAAATAACATCGCATGTTGGCCATTGTTTTCTTTTTTATTTTCTAAATGTATTTTGTTTTTCCAAACAGTTGCAACTGTGGTCAATTAGACTGATTAAAATATTGCTCAGTTTTGCTTTGTTTCAATTATTAGTATCGGACTAAATTGCTGCTAGCTACCAGCTCTAGTTATCTTTATATCAACCCGTCTCCTTTCTTTCTCTCTTCCTCTCGCCTTTCCTCACTCTTTATGTATGTAGGGGAGAGGGCAGGCAGAGGCAAGGTTGTGTGCTTCAGAAGTTTGTTATGCGCCAAAGTAGTTTCGAGTTCAGCGCCAGTACGTGGCACATTGGGAGGCAGGTGTCTTCTATCACCCCAGCCGACCAAAGCTTCGTGAATGGATTTGGTACACGGAAACCGAAAGAAGCTTGTCGTATATATATATATATAAGAGAGAGAGAGGTTAGCTTGTATATGTGAATATGCATTTATGTACATATGCGCATATATATGCGCATATATACATACGCATATATATATATATATATATATATATACACATGCACATATGGAATAGCAGTTTGTTGACCCCTTACGATTTGTCAGGTGGTTTTGTTTTGTTTAATCAACTCTTGAAAGAGAAAAAAAAAGGGCAAAGCCGAAAGTAGAACGGTGGCCATACCTACATGGAACATGGATGTTAAATGATGTTGATAGTGATGATAAGGACAGACAGCATTCTTCTAATTCTATCATCATTCCATCTCAATTAATTAATTACAAAACATTTTTTACAACATAAAAGAGTAAAAATTTTATTTTAAACTCAAAACTATTTCATCATAACATCTTTTTTGTTATTCCTCTACAGTTTATTTAACTTAATTGCTGTAACTTTTGCTTTTCATATTTCGATAATCGGTCGGTTTTCGATGTCATCCAAAAACAGGCAGCTGAAAACATCATTAGTAAAAGACGGGTGGTATTTGTTGGCACGGTAACAGTCTGGGACAAAATTCACTTCGCAGATAACTGGCAGGATTTTCTTATTACCTAGAAGGAATATAAAACAAAAGGTGAGTTTTTTTTATATTTTAAATAAAGGAATAGAAATAGAAATATTCAGAACAGAGAGGTGAGATCAGGCAGAGTTTTGACAGGGGCAGTGATGTAATTAACCCCTCAGTATAGGTATTAGGCCAATCCATACAAGGAATTTTACAGGTTCTTCTTAGGCTACACAGAGCAAGGCATTGCACTGCTTGCCCACAGTGTTTCAATGCACTCGGAACTACTTCCCATCTGCAAGGGGCTAAAGACAGGGAGGAGAGGTTAACACTTGAATGCATTGGTTTATATATGTGTGGCTACTTGTGTATGTAACCTTGTCCTGACATCATTTGATGGTTACAAACATTAAAAGGGTAAAGACCCCCCCCCCTCTTCAATTATGAATGACCATGGGATTGCCCCTAGAAAGTTACCCTCTGAGGCATAAGTCTGATCAAAGGTTGTTTATGGAAGGCCAAAATTCAGAATGTAAAGACAGACAAAATAATGACATTTGTTTTACTAAATTCTCTGTTATTTTTAAAGATGGTGCATACTAACAGAAGCATGATAAAAGAATTAATACCATCGTCAATTAATGACAATCAACAAAGCTCATCAAACTCACCTTCATCGTCAGTGCCCCATTTAAGCAAGAAATCAATGCCATACATGGCTCTCGACTGTGGGGAGTGGGGTATTCCTCTGGGGAAAGGTTCTTTTGTGGCAGCCAAAAATAAACTGCGAAAGGATTTGAAGATCTCTTTCTGAAAAATTGGATAACATAAAGGATTATTATAATTCATTTGTACATACATGCAGGCATGTGTACATGCATACGAGTTCAGTCACACATACACACACAAAGGCTTCTTCCAGCTTCCATCCATCAAATCCACTCGCAAGGCTTCGGGCAGCCCAGAGCTATAGTTGAAGCCACTCATCCAAGGTGCTGTGCAGTGGGACTGAACCCAAGGCCATATGGATGGAAAGCAAGTCTCTCACTCATGCAGCCATGTCTGTGCCTATAAAATATCTTTCAATGCATAATAGGTAATTATTCCTATGCCAGGAATTGAACCCAGGTCTCTTGCGTTGAAAGCCCGGAATCCAATCACCAGACTGCATGGGATTGCTTACATCATGTACATGGAAAACAGACAACAAAAAAAAACATTTGCTTCGACTTACTTCTACATCATCCCAGGGATATTCGGGAAATTGACTGTTGAACATTGGAATAAACTCATCGTAGTTAACCTGATGTGAAGAAATAAAATTGGAGTTTATAGAATAGAGATGAAAGCATAATGAGATTTGTTATTGCAGACATGTCTAAGCCATGTTGGACTGGGACAGGAAAACTATACTTAATAAAGTCATGGCCACATAGATATATGAAGACTGCTTGGATAAATGTGCATGAACATTTTGCTTTATGTTCCTTTATTTCATATATATATATATATATAAACTAAGTTACTTCATTATAGCTTTGAAGAAATAACTGCTAAAATGGAACTGCACTCTCCAAAACTTGCACTAAGAATAAGTAGAAGGTAAAATTACTACCAACTGTTATAGCAAGTTGATGCAGGTAGTTTGTCCCATCCACCTCTGACTTCTAGTTCATGCAATTGAAGAAACAGAATTATTTATGGGATGACCCAATGTGTGTGTGTTACTAAGGTTACTATTGATGATGACTGTGAAGATAGCAAAGACAACAATGAGGATTATGCTGACAACGAGGGCAATTATGACTGTCGTAGTGACTCACCTGTCTTAAAGGAGCGCTATCATCATAATTCATCACAGTGAAATGTTTCTGGTAGTCGTTGAAGCTGTCCAAAGAATATTTCCTTAAGAAATATCAAAACAGAGAAATTAAAAGACATTCCATTATAAAATATAAAAAAAGTAAAAATTGATGACTGAAATGTGTGTTTGTCCCAACCACCAGCACCACCACTGCTTGACAGCTGGTGTTGCTTTGTTTATGTCTCCATTACTTAGCAGTTCAACAAAATAGACCGATAGAATAAGTACCAGGCTTTTATTCTTTGTAAGCCTAGTGCTTGTTCTCCTGGTCTCTTTGGCCGAAACAGCTAAACACATCAACATCGGTTGTCAAGCGATGGCAGGGGGTGGGGACAGACACACATATACAATTCTTTCTTTCTATGCGTGAGTGTGTGCGTCCATGAGTATGCGCGCGCGCAGATTCTCTAAAGGGAGATAACTCTAATCCTATTGGATTTACCTCCCTTGGACGCTATGTCTTAAATGATTTTATTTTGGAAATTTTCCTATTTTTTATGCGTGTTTCTTAATTGAAATGTCTCAATAAATCACCCTCTGAACAAAGTTGGGCCTCCCATAAGCTAATTTTGCACTTTATTTTCTTATGCACGTTTCGTTACGTAATCATGTAGGAAATTTTCACTATCGTGATTACACTTACTTTTTACATAGAGTAATGTTTTCTAATAGGTTTTAAATGACTGGAAGTGGCGTATTTACTTTGAAGGTAACTTACTTGTTGCAGAATCTAAGGAAAAAACATTGGTACGCATACAACTTCAATGGCTTCACACTTCTCAACAAAACAATATATCGGATGTCAAACTTGACAGATCCTACACCTTCAAAGTGGATCAGCAATGGATCTTCAACATATTTGCAAGCAACCTGTTTGGGAGAGGAAGAAAAACAAAGAAATGCATTTAAGGAAATGAAAACAACAGAGAGAAAAACATCAAAGCACCACACGATCCAATCTTTGTTGCAGTGTGACAGCCTGGATGACCCTGGAGTTATGCCAGGAGACACTTGCCCAAAGTAAGGTATTGTGCAGTGGGACTGAACCTAAGACCACAAGGTTGGAAAGCAAGCTTCTTAACCATGCAGCCAAGCCTGCCCCTCACCAACAATCTTTTACTTTATATCTTTTTGCTTGTTTCAGTCATTAGACTGTGGCCATGTTGGGGCAACACTGCCTTGAAGACATTTGAGTCAAATGTATCAACCTTGGTATTTATTTTACTTTTTATCAGGAATGGGGAAGAAGGGGTGGAGGATAAAACGGTGTATTCATTGAAGATATATGGATGAAAACAAACAAACACAAACAGCGTTCTGCTCACCTTGGGTCCTGATTCCTGAAGTCTGACAATATAAGGGAGCTGGTCAGTTATGTGAGTGTCAAGGGCACGAGCAAGATTCCATGGTTTGCAGATCCAAAGGTTATCCAGATTTCTGAAAGACAATCAAAAGCTACATGGGTGACTACATGTGAGGCTAAACGAACATTGTCAGGTCATTTGGACCATGTGAAGCTACGTGTGTGACTGCATGTGAGTCTGAACGAGCATGATGTCAGACTATGCGAAGCTACATGAGTGGAGACAGATGAGGTTACATTTGAAATTACATGTGGGGCTAAAGGAGTATTATGTCAGACCATACAAAACAAATGACACTACATGGTAGTGAAACAAGAGCATAGACACACACACACACAGATATAAGCATTCCACACTTTTTATTGATGATGCTACATAAAAACCATATGCCGGAGCCAAGTGAAAAGCATCCAGTACACTCTGTAAAGTGATTGGCGTCCAGCGGTAGAAACCATGCCAAACCAGACTATGGAACTTGTATTTGCACATATAGATCCAAGATGAGTTAATTTTAAATCCCCTCACAACAGCCACGTGTATATTATACACACTCACACATAACAGGCTTTCTTTAATTTCAATCAACTAAACCTATTAGCAAGGTTTTGGTCAACCTGGGGTTATAGTAGACAACACATGTACAAGATGCCATATGGTAGAACTGAACCTGAAACAATGTGGTTGAGAAGCAAACTTCATAACCACACAGCCATACCTTGAAATATAATGACACACAATGGACAAACAAAAGTAGTAATATACCTTTTCTTTCGGTGCTGGAAATAGGATACAAACAGAGGTAACTCAGTATTGAGATTATAGGTGACGGGCAGCCATGATGGTCCATATTCTAAGGTATCTTCATTTTTACGGTCCAGTCCAGATCGTCGTCCAGTTACTGCCAACAAGTCTTTTACAGTGACAAGAGATTCGTTTGGGAATTGATTGACAAGATGATGCAGATTTCTATAAAATAAAAATAAATATATGCATAACCACATGCTTTGTATGTACGTATGTATATATATATATAAAATATATACCACAAATGAAGTATAGATAAACAAAGAAAACACTTTCATAGAAAAGTACAAACCAAGCCATAACTTTAACAGAGTACATACACAAATAACTATTCACACACAAAATTCATTCTGCCACTATAAATAATGAGTGGAAATCAAACCGGTGAGTGTGTTAGATAATAAGGCATTAAGATAATATGACCCTCCCCAGACACAGCTAACAACCTAAATTTCAGCCACTGGACTACATACAAACAACTCTTGTTCATTTTCCTACCAGTCAGATTAAATTTCGCGAGCCTTGATTATAACTAAACATGTTCACTCCACCATGTTGGCCCTCTTTTTAGGTGCAAAATATACTGTCATGTGGCACTAACGCATGGACGTAGCAGGAAACGTACAAAAGGTTATAAACTTAATCATGTATTCATTCTCTACAAACACTTGACAGAAAACATTCAGAGCATTGATTGTTTGGACATGCTCAGTCAGCCATAACTTATGACACCAAACATTGTCACTTGATACTAACACACTAATGTAGTGGGGAACTTACAAAAATTTCTAAGACCAGTCATGTGACTATCCTCTACCAATCAAATCCTCTTCAAAATATATACTAAATTGAGCCATGAACTCCCTATAATAATACGGCAAACTTCAAACACTAGTCAGAAGCTAGACAGCTGCGACATAAGCCACGTCTTTCTATTTGAAAGTGTTTGAAAATCAGTGTAAACTGCGAAACCAGTTAAAACTTTAAATATATTAATAAAAAATATTTTAACAATTCTCAGTGCATTTTCAGCTTCTATTTTTCCTATAAATATATATTATTAAATATAATATGTAAATTATTTATATGTTTTTAAGTTACAAAACAATTCGTCGTGATATTAGAATTTTCTTTTTTTCTGTTTCCATCTACGTAATCCACTCACAAGGCTTTGGTCACTCCAGGGGTATCTATAGTAGAAGACGACAGCCCTAGATACCATGCAGTGTGATTGAACCCAAAAACCAAATGGTTGTAGAGTTCACTTCCCAGTATATACAGAATTAAAGTGTTCTGTCCAGGAACACAATGACAACAAAACACCACGGTTGGGTTTGAAACTTTGAATAATACTCCATCAACCTGGCCATCTTACCTATTTATACATGAAGAGAGAAGTAAGAAGTTAACAAGGTGCTTGTGTTGGAAGCAACTTACTTAAAATTCTTCAAATTTTCTTTCACAAATAAAATATCAGCTGAATCACGGTCATCAACAACAACAAAACGTGGATCAGTCAAATGGCCCTCCATAGTGTCATAGTCTATGTAGGCCTTCAGTATGTTCTTGTTCATCACAAAAGGTTCCTCATCTTTATCGGGAAGGGTAAATTTAGAGCGATATTCCTAAAGAAAGAAATACATCAATAGATTAATGAATGGCTGGACAAAGGTGTTAGAACAGACTGAGGTAATGGTTCATGAGAGAGCATCCATGAGAGAACTGGGTGAGAGTTACTGGAAGAACCAGTTAAGGGTGTCAAGGTACAAGCTGAGGATACTAGGGTACCAGAGTACCAGCTCTGGAGAGGAGTATTAGGTGAGGGTAAAGGAATACCAGTTGAGGGCAATGGAATACAAGCTGAGAGTACTGGACTACCAGTTCAGGGTACCAAATGAGAGTATTGGAGTATCAATAGTGGGTACTATAGTACTAGCCAAGGATATTAGAGTACAAGATGAGAGTACTGAAGTGCTAGATTAGTATACCAGTGTACCAGATCAGGGTATTGGAGTACCATTTTGAAGTACTAGCTGAAGTTTCTGGAGTACAGGCTGAGGATACAAGAGTACCAGATGAGGACACAAGTATCAAATGAGGGTATTGGAGTACCAGATGAAAGTACTCGAATCCCAGGTGACACAATGTTTCTGAAGTGTTAATGATTCAGCGAATGACACCAATGTCTGACTGGTACTAATTTTATCGACTCTGGAAGGAGAAAATGGCGTGTGCATATGTGTGTGAGAGTGCAAGTGTGTGTGTGTGTGTGCATGCACGCTTGGCTCCAGTACCAAAAACATACTTTCCCCCGAAACAGGCTGAATACTCTGCCAGCCATACCAGATTGTCAGCATCGAAACAGCTGTAACCACTCATCTCACACAAAGAATGTAAAGAGGCATAATTCAAAAGCACGACATTTAATCAATCAAATTGGTTGCCAAGGCAACTCAGGATTAATGGGCCAAGACACTGGACAGAAAAGAAGGAACTTACATAAAAATAAGCATCAGAGGGTTCCTTAGGAGTGTAATCAATGTCGGTTAAGTCGGTATATTGCCATGGGATGAGCCGAGCAGAATGCTCCACAGCGGAGTACTGTTTCTGAACGTAATTCCTTGAGACTGCATCTGAATTCAACCCACAAAAATAGTAAAGAAGTTGTAAATATAAACATGTAAGCATACTTAAAAAAATGTGTCAAAGAGAAAAAAAAAACAAAAGGAAGTCATTTAATAAATATCAAAGATCATATAAATATTGGTTTTGAATTTTGCCACAAGAGGAAGAGGGTGCTGAAAAGTTCCAGGCTTTAAGAATATCACGAAAGGCCTGCTTGGAGGCCGAACCTTCCAAGTTCTTTTACAGGGCTTAGAAAAACTGAAAAACTGTTGCAACAAGTGTGTGAACCTGAGAGGGGGAATATGCTGAATAAAATCAATATTAACTGATCCTCCTGGATTTTCTTTAATCCAAAAGCCACAAACTTTTCAGCACCTCCTCATACATCATCCCCAATACACAACTGGTACTTATTTTATTGACCCCAAAAGGGATGAAAGGCAAAGTCGACCTCAGCGGAATTTGAACGCAGAACATAAAGATAGATGAAATACCACTAAGCATCTATACTAGAAGACACTTGCCGGAGGTGCCATGCAGTGCGACTGAACTCAGAACCATGTGGCTGCTAAGCAAGCTACTTACCACAGAGCCACTCCAGCACCTACATAATGGGCTTCTTTCAGTTTCTGCCTACCAAATCCACTCACAAGGCTTTGGTTGGCCCAGAGCTTTAGTAGAAGACAATTGCTCAAAATGCCACACAATAGGACCAAACCTGAAAGCTCATGGTTGGAAAGCAAGCTTTTTAACTGCACAGTCATGCTTATGCCTAGCGATGCCTGTGCTCGTAAAGGACTGAACAAGCATTGGTCCATCAAAATGCAACAGCTTTACAGATAGAAAATAGAAGAGAAACACAATTACCTTTAGCCTGCAGGTCTTTAAGAGGAAATATGACGGAATAACATAATTGATCCAAAACATAGTAGAAGGGAACAACACCGAAAGATGGATCATCTGAATGTTGGATCCTTGAACCAAATTCATCCATAATATACCAAAGTGGCATCGCTTCATCAGAACCCTACAGAAAAAAGGAAGAAGCAGATTTTCAAAAGAAATTCAATTAATGTAATGCAAATGTTAACATAATTTTAGTGTGTGCATATGTCTATCTAGGAGTAGTTTTTAAAGTATGGCTTTTAAGGGTATGGCTGTGTGGTTCAGAAGTTTACTTTGCAATCATGTGCTTTTAGGTTCAGTCCCAGTACATGGCAGCTAAGACAAGAGCCCGCTAATATAGCTCAGAGTCAACAAATGCTCTATTAGTGAATTTCATGGACAAAAACTGTGTGGAAGCCTGTCAAACTGTGTGTGTGTGTGTGTGTGTGTGTGTGTGTGTGTCACCCCACCGGACTGGGCAGCGTGTAGTGCTCTTGAGCAAGATACTTTATTTCACGTTGCTCCAGTTCACTCAGCTGTAGAAATGAGTTGCAACATCACAGGTGCCAAGCTGTATCGGCTCGTTTGCCTTTCCCTTGGATAACATCAGTGGCGTAGAGAGGGGAGACTGGTATATATGGGCAACTGCTGGTCTTCACAAACAACCTTGCCTAGGCTTGTGCCTGGGAGGGTAACTTTCTAGGTGCAATCCCATGGTCATTCATGACTGAAAGGGGTCACCCATTATTTAACCAATACTTTTTTAAATACTTGTAATGCAGTTTCCTACAAAACAACCTCAGTCTTCAGCATGGTTTTAAAAAACAAATTATAAAAGAAGTCTCATATAATTACCATTGGTTCATTACCAAAACTGTAAACTTGATTGTATCTGGAAAAGTAAAAGAAAAAAGGGGGAAAATATTAAAAATTAAATCAAAACCAAAACAGAATTTAAATACATTTTCTTTTTCATCATTATAACCACAGCTAGTCTTCATTGGGCTTCAAATTCTGGCACAAGGCCAGCAATTTAAGGGGAAGGTGTATGTTGTTGATTACATTGACCTCAGTAGACAACTGGTACTTATTTTACTGGCCCTGAAAGGATGAAAGGTAAAGCTGACTTTGGTGGAATTTGAACTCAGAATGTAAAAAACAGATGAAATGCCACTGAGCATACTTCTGCCAGTTTACCATTTTACTAATGCAAAAGATTGGTTTCGAATTTTTTTGCACAAGGCCAGCAATGTTCAAATGAAATGCCACAAAGCATCTTTCCCAGCATGCTAATGGTTCTGCCACCTCACCGCCTTGCCGCTACCCATCATTATCAAAGCATCCACAACTACCTCACCTTCATCATCACAGTCAGTCAGCCCACTGCCACCACCACCTCCATCATCATCA
The DNA here is from genome assembly GCF_001194135.2 of Octopus bimaculoides. NCBI lineage: Eukaryota > Metazoa > Mollusca > Cephalopoda > Octopoda > Octopodidae > Octopus > Octopus bimaculoides. The sequence goes on along the minus strand of NC_069004.1, from coordinate 2,424,392 downwards.
ACATCATCATCACCACTATTCCTTTCTTCCACCATAAAATTGTTAATGCATGAAGCTACGTAAGGGTAGCCTTCGAACATAGACAGGTTCTTAATCTCACACCTTAAACTTCATTCTGTCCATTACATTTGCTGGCTGGTTGTGTCCTCATCATAATCATTTAATGAAAGAAGAATGAATGAATGAATGAAACAAGAATGAAAAAAGACGAAGATGGAAAGATGGAAATTAAAGAATGAAAGAAAATTATCATTACCATCATCATCATTTTAACATCTGTTTTCCATGCTGGCATGGGTTGGATAGGTTGACTGAGAGCTGGGGGAAACTGCACCAAGTTCCGATCTGATTGGACATGGTTTCTACAGCAGGATACCCTTCCCTAATGCCACCAACCCCAAGAAGAAAGAAAATATAATGCGGAGGAAGGAAGGGGAACAGCAGAAACTACTACTACTGCCACCACCACCAACATCATCATGTAAACATACCAATGTTTCCAGTTTGTCACACTAAATAAATTTAAAATAAAGTTACAGAAAAATCTATTCAAACGATGAAGATTTAATGAATTAATCTACTTACAGCCACATTTTATTGAGAATTTCTTGGATAATGTCATCGGAGGATTTTTCATCTACAGGAATATTCATCAAAGAAGCCATTCTGTCTACAAGACTTGGAATTTGCTTCAGATGCTTCTCAGCATCTTGTACATCATATGTCCAGGCATGGTCAATCAGGTAGATGCTGCAACAATATGGAATACAGGGTAATCATTATTGTACTGGGCATTTTTTTTTTTATTAGTCCCTAATCAGCCACCACCACCATCCTCATCACCACTCCTATCATCATCACCCTACCACCACCACTGCTGTCATCACCCCCACCAGCACAACTATTGCCACCACCACTGCTCCTATCATCCCCCCACCAGCAGTACCACTTCCCCCATCACCAGTCATCATCACTCTACCACCACCATCAGCCCACCATCATCTCACCAGCACTACCACCACCATCACTCCAACACTATCATGGCCTCACTGCCACTGCCATTATCACCCCCACAAGCAAAACCACAGACACCACCATCATCCCATCCCATCACCACCAACAATTTGACTGAATTGTGTTTTGATATTTCAATTCACATCTGATGAAGTGGCCTGGTTATTTCTGCTCTATTATGTAATCCTTTAATAAACAATAATTAGCCATTCCCCTAGAAATGTTCATCACACAACTGAAAAGTCAACTTCATTCTTATTCATCCATATTTTACTGTGATAAAAGCACAGCTTATTTCTGTATTGCCTACAGGGGACTAAACAGAGGGGACAAACAAGGACAGACAAAAGGATTAAGTTGATTACATCGACCCCAGTGCGTAACTGGTACTTAATTTATCGACCCCCGAAAAGATGAAAAGCAAAGTTGACCTCGGCAGAATTTGATCTCAGAACGTAGATGAAATACCGCTAAGCATTTCGCCCGGGGGCTAACGATTCTGCCAGCTCGCCTCCTTCTGCACAGCTTCTAGTTGTTTGTACATACATTGGATTCACAGGGTGATTAATATTATGAATTAACTAGTTAACATTGCATTATTTGTTTCATTAATTGGGTTAATGGATAGTAAGTATTGTTGGTATTCCTTTCAAGTAGTCTGTTAACCGAATACTTACATGAAGTCTTACATCATTTCAAGTTATGCCTATTTCACCTTTGTGTTTTTCTTTAAGAAATTAATGAGAAAAATAAACCTCAATTTCAGTAAACATATTTAAAAGCATAAAAACTTTAAAACAAGAAAAAACACCTAAACAGCAATATTGCAGTGGAAAATCAAATAAAATACATGGGAAAATATGCACAAATCATTTATTAAAACAAATATAAGACAATAAAGTTTTTTAAATGCTTTATTGTGATAAAGTCATTTTTCAAGTTGAGCCAAATTTCTTGGAAACAATTACCAACATATGGTTAGGTGTGCCTGTATGTATATATATATATATATATATATATATTTATTAGAGGCTCCAATGAAGTTATAAGGGGTTACTCAAGACACTCAACTACGAGTCCACTGCATCTTGTAGCAGAAACAGCTGTAAGCTAATGAAGTTCATAAGATGATCGTTTATTCCTTTGCATTACATTTTCTTTATGTGTGTGTGTGTAGTTAATTTGATAATGGAATTTATAAAGAAACTTAACTGTTTTCCATCGTCTGCTGCTATGTCCGAAAGTGTGACCACCCTCCATAGGGGTCTGCTGCTTTTCTCATTTTCCTCTTCCTCTTCAGTGTAATCTACCTGCAGCATTGCAAAGATTTCACCCGCATCAAAGACCTTGTGAAACGAGAACAGAAAATGAGAGAAAATAAGGGAGAAGAATTAAATTTACACAAGAATATAGACAGCATCATCACCATCATTTTATCGTCCACTTTTTCAATGTTTGCATGGGTCAGACAAAGTTAATTGAGACAGATTCTCTATGGCTGGATGCCCCTTCTTGTTTCCAGCCCTTGTTGCCAGCAGATCTAAGAAACACATAACAATGATGATGGTGATATATGGTAGGCTTCTTCTAGTTTCCATCTCTCAAATTTCACTGACAAGACATTGATCAACCCATGACTATAGAAGAACACACTCACTGACAATGTCCATACAATGGGAATGAACCCATGACCACGTGATTCTGAAGCAAACTTCTTCACCACGTGACCGTGCCTGCACCTGTTACATTGAATGTAACAATTTATAAAATTGATGATTTTAAATTGGTGTCATTTATGTGAAGGGTTTAGTGGTTATAATGCCGGTGCCACATAAAAAGGACCCATGCTGGTGCCACATATAAAGTACCTATGTAGACACCACATATAAAGCACTGATGCTGGTGCCACGTACCAAGCACCGATGCTGGTGCCATGTAAAAGAAGCACCCAATACATTCTGCAAAATAGCTGGTATTGGGAAGGGCATCCAGCCGTAGAAACCATAACAAAACAGAAAATTGGAGCCTGGACAGCTCGCTGGCTGGTCAACTCCTGTCAAAACTGTCCAACTCATGCCAGCATAGAAAACAGACAGTAAATGATGATGATGATGATGAATGGCAAGCACCCAAATATTAGGGCAGAAACACAATGTTTTGTTCTGTTGCTGCTGTGGTTGTTCGTCTTTTTGTTTCTCTTTACTTTCAAGAAGTTTTCTAAATATAGTTAATTTTGATTGTAATAAGCAACACCAAATAAAAGAAAACTAATAATAAATGAGGAGAAACTCCCTTGGTAGAGATAAGTGAGTTTTGATCTAAGATTAGCAGGAAAAAAATACGAAATATGTGAAGTATTTTGCATAGATTAAATTCTTTATTACACAGGAGATTAGGAATTTGATGGCTTTACTATATTTCTCTTCAAATTTAATTCTGAAAATAAAGGTTTTAATAAAATAACCATCATTACTAAACTGATGTTTGGAGCATAAATTAATGTGAAATTTTGATGGAATGTTGTAAATTTCGATCACTTTAACCCTTTCGTTACCATATTTCCATAGAAATACACTGACTTCATTTCAATTAATTTTGAAAATTAATTAAGAATTTAGCAAAATTACTTTCTCATTATTAAGCTGGTGTTTCAAACAGAAATTATCATGATTATTTGCTGTAACAGACATCAAGGAGAAGCTCATAAAATCAGTTACCCAAATGGTGACTTCTTTCCCCTACATACAAAGCATTGCAGAGTTGGCATACGAAACAGTTTCTCAAACACTTTTTTATTATTGCCTCTTTCTCTTTTGCTAATACTTTTTCAACACTGTCTCACTACATTCAGCACTTTCATGAGTTCAAGCAGGCAACTCGATCCATTTGACTTTTTTTATTTTTAAGTCTGGTATTAATTCTATCGATCCCTTTTGCCAAAATTACAGGGACATAAACAAAGCAACAACGGTTGTTAAGCAGTGGTGGGGGACAAACACACCACATTCACTCGCAAGATAGGCCAACGGGCGGAGGTAAAGAATATGCACACCACTCGTTTTCGGCGTAACCCTATAAGAAGTGGATGAGATATGACCACTCGGCACTCTCTCCCCAGTTCTTATATTAATCATTAAATCCAGAAATACAACACGAGGGATAACGGTAACAACAGAACAATAATTTATTCTAGGTTGTTGTAGAGCCGTTTCGCTCCTGGGTCAAACAGGCATGCCGCTAGAATACCAAAGGAAGCTTCGACCACACGTCGGGGTCGAGTTGGGACAGCCTGAAAGAACGTCCTGTCGCCACAGCTGCTGGATGGAAAAGAGGGAGAACGCTATTGTAATAAGGCCGTAATTAAAACTTATATTGAAGAAAAAAACAGACAGTTTAATTTTGGGGATGTCTTTTTGTTTGGGTAGAGGAACGAAATGAGACGTCGAAGAAAAGTGGTTAAAGAAACACTGCCGTAATGAAAGTGACAACTGCTTCTGCGTCGAATACACCAGGATCGTATCATTAAGTTGCAAGCGAAAATTATCTTTTTAAGTCTTGATATAACCAAAATAAAATGTAACAAACATGAAAAGAAGTACTGAGGAAACACGAATGTGACGAAAGCACCTGCGTGAAACCAAATATTTTAAATGTCCTACCTGTCCACGAAGTTTGTTGAATAATGTTTCCCAAAACCTTTCAGGAACGGTCTGCAGTTGAGGTCCATGGAGTTGCTTAAAAGAATCAAAGTCAATATTTTCACTGGACATCTCCATCGTTTTCTTGCCAACACGTGTATTGAGAGTAACTTTCCGTTAAGATGTGTACACTAAAATGTGACGTCACGAGTTTGTATGTATCACGTCATAATTTACATGGTGTGGTTTCTTTTTTTTTTTTTTTTTTT
>NC_069004.1:2418035-2419461 GCF_001194135.2 Octopus bimaculoides | reverse complement strand
TTTTTTTTTTTTTTTTTTTTCCTTTATAAAACGCGTTTTACCGCTTTTCTTTCGTACTTCACCTAAAAGAAGTCGCCGTTTAAATCAAATTATGGCACGACACAGGGCGCAGACATTACTATGTGTTTTTTTTTTACACCGTCATACATACAAAGTCGTGACGTCACACTTTTGTGTGCACATTTTAACGTAAAGTCACTTTCATTACATCTCCCTTCTTAAACATTGCATTATTCTTTTTTATATTTGCTACTCTAGGCAGAAGGCCCGAAATTGGGTGGGGGCAGTCGATCAAATCGACTCTAGTACGCAACTAGTACTTAATTTATCGACCTCGAAAGAATGAAAGGCAAAGTCGACCCTGGCGGAATTTGAACTCAGAACATAAAGACCGCAAGCATTTCGCCCGGCGTGCTAACGTTTCTGCCAGCTCGCCGCAAGATATATTAATATAATCAATACACACACAAAATCCAAGTCCTAGCAATATTTGGAACCCAAAAGGCAGCGAGTTGGCAGAAACGCTAGCACGCCGGGGGAAATGCTTAGCGGTATTTCGTTTGTCTTTTCGTTCTGAATTCAAATTCCGCAGCGGTCGATAAATTAAGTACCAATTGCGTACGGGGCGGGGAGGTCGATCTAATCGACTGGGCCCCTCCACCAAAATCTCGGGCTTTGTGCCTAGAGTAGAAAAGAATATTTGGAACCCAAATTATCAACTTCAAATAAACTCAATTATATATTCATTATCATTCTGATAAAGCAACTTTCTTCAAAGTCCATTAATATATCTTCTTTAGATGTAACTGCCCGTGAATGGCATTTTTTTTTTAAATAATGACATATGCTTTCTAGTAATTAACGCAGTTCATGAATCTCTTTAATCATGGAGCACTTCTCGAATTGAACAGTTCTTGATTTCAATCTAGATATCGCTATTGATTTTTCATCCGGATCTCGTAGTTTGATTACAGATAGTGTCTCACACTCCTCCGTATCACAGTTCACTGTCTCTTTACATTCTCCATTTGGTTGAGCTGTTGGTTTCTCAACAGATGTCCGCAGATGACGGTGATTTCGTCGATACTGTCTTCCATCTGATGCGGTCATATTGTCAACTGATTAGGCAACTGAGAATCAAGGGAGGTAACTCTCTACCTCGTAGTGGTACTTTTACCATTCTTGATATGCTTTCAGCTGATCGTGTAGCTGTTTCTGGCCCCAGACCCAGCAATGTCTAGTGAATCTGGTAGACGGAAACTGTGTAGAAGCCTGTGACACATACACACACACACACACATATATATATACTCTTTTACTTGTTTCAGCCAAGTGGCTGCAATCATACTGGAGCACTACCATGGGATATATATATATATATATATGCATGTATGTATGTATGTAACCATTTTTATGAGACCTAGAT
>NC_069004.1:2405276-2417504 GCF_001194135.2 Octopus bimaculoides | reverse complement strand
ATCGGTGGAGAACTTATTTAAAAGTTCTTATACATTTATAAACATAATTAAGGGATCAGTAAACAGTTGCTTCACCACATACCGAAGTTCAGAAATAGCAGCTAAAAAGGTTTTTAGCTGCTATTTCTGAACTTCGGTATGTGGTGAAGCAACTGTTTGCTGATCCCTTAATTATGTATATATATACATATATATATAGGTTTATATATTTATACATAGATATATATGTTGATTATACTTTGATAAGAAGAGGGGTGACTAGGAATTGAGATTTTGGCTGCTAACATTATTGCAGTAATTCCTCTTCTTACAAAAGCACAAAAAATATGCATTCTATAAAAAGTATTGAATAACTCCTCAATCCAAAGTGAAATTTGTTTTTATTATAACTTGACATAAAAACATTTATATATATATATATATATATATATATATATGCATGTATATATATATATATATAATTTATATTATCATTTATTTATACATATGTATGTATATATTATTTCTATTATTATATATATGTATACAATAATAATAATATAATATATATATATGCGTGTGTGTGAACATATAGATTCATATATATATAAACATATATATACAAATATGTATGTGTATATATATATACACAAATATGTATGTATATATATATATATATATATATATATATATATATATATATATATATATATATATACATATATATATATATATATACATGTATATATATGTATATATATATACATATATATACATGTGTGTGTGTGTGCATATATTTATATGTATGTGTGTGTATATGCATATGTGTGTATATAAACATATATATGTACACACATAGATATATGTAAATATATATCTATGAAGTAGCTATATTGAAACCGTTTTGTGTGAATGCTAGGGAAGTGGAAAGGCAGTGCGTTTGTCAATAAAGCTCTGTAAATTTGCAGAACAAGTCAACCCCAGAAAAACCTGCATGTTCTGCTACATATTATATTTTGATTTATCTTCTTTCTTTTTAACATTCACCAGTCATTATCTACTATTCTGCAGCCATCGAGTGCTACTGGAATCTTAGCAAGAATTTGGTTTAATAGTCTGTGTGGCACCACTTTGCAGCAGTTACAGGATTTTGTTTCTTTTTCTTTTCATCTAAGTGGACTAGATCCATGTGAAATGAAATGCCTTGCCCAAAGGCACAACGCACTGCCTAGTGCAGAAATTGAACCCACGACTATGATCGGGAGTCCAAATAACTTAAGGGCGATGCCATGTTCTTTCACAGCAGTATGTTAAGTTAATAGAAAAAACATGTTATTGTTGTATATGAAATTTAATTAATAAATCCGCAGCAGTTTCGTTAGATTATCTATTAATTCCACCCAGAGGCAAGTGGAATGGTGTAGCATGGATTAAGAGAACGACAGCAAGAATGGAGGAATTCTTTCAGTAGATTCTGAACATGTTTAACAATTACACCGCAAAAGGTATGTGTTCCAGTGAGATTTCATACAAGAGAATGGGCAAATTTCTTGGTGCTCCTGGAGTATTTAATACAAAGTAATGGTAAAAAGATGTGTTCAAGTGTTTAATAGACAATAATGGCAAAAAGTTCCAACTCTTGTGTTCTTGCAGGGTTTAATACAAGATCATGATAAAAGATCTGTGTTCTTGTTTTTGGTACAAGAAAATGTTGCTGTTATGGTTACAACTATTATTTTTATTGTTGTTCTAAGGAACTTCAGTCATTACACTGCAAAATGCTTCTGTATTCTTGTGTTTGTTGTTGCAACAGAATGGTAAAAACGAAAGAAAATAAAGAAGTTTTTGTGGTGTAATCTTGTAAAACATTTTGTTGAAGACAATGGTAAAAAGTCCTAGTTGAAGTTTGTTTTTTAACTGTCATACACGAGAATAGTAAAAGGTGACTGTGTTCTTGTAATGTTTAGCACAAGAGAATGGTAAATGGTCTTTGTTCTTGGTTTAGGTACAAGAAAACATTGCTCGTATAGTTACTACTATTGTTTTTAGTTATTGCAATAAAAGTATGTGTATTCTTGTAGTACTTGGTAGAAGATAATGGTAAAAGTTTCAATTCATGTATTTCTGTAGTGTTTAATACAAGAAACTGGTAAAAGATGCGTGTGTTTTTTTATATTTGGAACAAGAAAATGTTACTATTATCTTTATTATTGTTTCAGGCAGTTTCAGCCATTACTCTGCAAACATTTGAATGGCCTTGCAGCAGAAAATAATGGCAAAAAGTTCTGGTTCATGTGCTCTTGTTATATTTAATACAAGATAATGGTTGAAATGTCTGTGTATTCTTGCTGTATTTGGTACAAAGAAATGTTGCTAATGAAGTTACTTTTAATTTTATAGATATTCCAAGGAATTCAAGTCATTACACTGCAAACCTTTCGGTGTTCTTGTTAGTTGTTGCAATAGAATGGCATTAAAACAAACGAAACAAAACGAAACAGAAAAAAGGAAAGAAAACAAAATAGTTTTTATTGTTGTATGAAAAATTTAATGTTTTTTTTTTTTTTTTAGTTCATCAAAACAATTTGGAGTGAGTAAGTCACTGAATAAAACTCTAAATTTGTAATCTGTTGAACCCATGTTACAACTTGATAGGTTCTTGTATGGGTTGCTCCTGTGTTGGTTGATTGTTTGGTACAGCAGACTGGTAGAAATGATCAATAAATTCATTTGGTTCTAGATAAGATTTCATCATGGAATGTCAAAAATAATCAACAATAATCAGTCTATCTACTAATCATGAAACAACACATAACTAACAAAACCACCTTCAAACTTGCTACAATGCTAGGCCTCCATAGTATTTGATTATCTCTCAGCAAATATGCTACAATCATTATTTCACAGATGTGAAGCTCCCCTCCACTGTATCATCTGCCACTACTTACAACAGCTTCTGTTCTTGTCAAGTAGCTATTTGCATAGCTTTCTGCTCAGCCTTATCCGACTCCATCTTCTATCACCCTCACTATGTTTTCCCTGCCAGACCTAGCACAAAACATTTTGTCCAGTCCATTCTCTTCAGAACACCAACTGTCTGTAATTCCTCTTACAATTACATGTTTTTTCTCTGCAAATATTGACCTTCAAATGTTCAAGCTGAGCATCAATGGCAGTAATCTCACCGGTTCCAGAGAGCCTGCAAAAGTCATGGAAACTGCTCCTACTCTCCTGACTAACTTTTAAATATTCAATCTATAACATTTAGATCAATACACTGATACACTGAAGTATAAGAAGATACAGCAAGTGATGTCATGAAGAAATCTTATCCAGAACCAATCTGATCTCAAAAGAGATTTGTGAAAAATGATAAGGAATCTTTGGTTAAAAACAATAATAATAATAATAATAATAATAATAATAATAATAATAAAATCCCAGACTAATAAAGATGATAATGTTCAAGAGGGCAAATAAAATGAATTCAAAGAAGCTCAGACTCTGGAAAAAAAAAAGTGATGCTCAATACAATAATACTATAAATGTTTCTGACAAACATAACTGCTTGCCAAGAAGGGTTCATCAGGTACCAGAGAATGAGGAGAAGGTGGAACTTCAATAAGGAAGTTTACAACCCCCCCCCCCCAAAAAAAACAATGTGGTCAGCACAGTAAAAGCAAACCAGACAAGGTAAAAAGGGCTTAGCTGGTAGCTCTGAGAGTGAAAAGACTTGTATAAGGTGACATATCAAGTCTGAAAGAAGAAAGACCAAAAAGCAAATAGGATTTACTTATGAATAAGATCGTTAATTATAAAGGAGAGCATCAAAAGCTAAATCTAATATAAAAATCAACTCAATTGGAATCTATGTCCAACAAAAGATGTTACTTTGTGAAGAAAGATAAAATATGTGAAACCAGCAGAAGTGATTTCTATACTTTCAACTGACTACGGTAAACTGTTTTCTGGAATAGCTAGTATTGCAACAAAAACCAAAGGTAACTTTAAAGCCAAAGAGAATTATATTCTTCAAAGAGCAGCAGTGTCTCCTTAAAATCCATTACCAGTGGCACCTCAACTCTCAAGTGTTTTGGTAATCTATCAGAAATAAAAAAAGAGAAGTAGTAAAAGATGTGAAATTGCAGAAAAATAAAAACCTCTTGAATCAAAGACATCAGCATGGTCGGGTTGCGTTTGAGTTTTAAGGCTTCTGTAGTCCCTTGGTCTATACCAAAGAGCTTGACTATCAAAAATGTGGATTTATCATGGACAGATGACAAAAACTTATACAGCAGATCCTTCGCAGTGCAAAGTAGATGTGAAAAAGAAAAAAACCTTGTCTGTCAAACGTGAAGTTCTATCACTCTCTACAAAGAAAACTCCATACAAACAGACATTTTATATATATATATATATATATATATATATATAATGTATGTATGTATATTAATACTCACAGATACATACTTGAACACACATATGTGCATTAAAAATAATTTTTGAAGTAAAAGGGGACCCAAGAAAAATAAAATAAAACAAAACAAACTTCTATAATAACGAGAGGCAACAATGTTTGGTGTGACTAGAATGGTAGTAAAAAGTGAAACAAGGGAAAAAAACATCAGAATGTGTGTGTGTGTGTGTGTATAATGTGAGTATGTAATGAGAGAGAGTGAGGGAAGGAGAGAAAAGGATGGGATGGCATTTATTCACTAATAAAACCAACAAAAATAATAATGAAAAATATTTTTTAAAAAAACAAAGAAAACGGTGTGTATGTGGGGTGGGGTGTGGTGGGTGTTTTTAGGTGGCTTGTGTCTATTGGCTAGGACAAGGACATGTGACTTCTGCCAGTGGTATGATAAAAAAAGTAAAACAACAACAAATATAAGAAAACTGGCTGCTTTACAGAGCCCTGGGTAAGTTTGCAACAGAATATGTGTGTATGGCAATCCAACGGCAAGGCAAGGAGGGGACAGAGGGACAGAAGTGATAGTCCTCTCCTCCTTCCCCCCACCATCAATATAGTAGTAGTTGTTGTTGTTGTTGTTGTGATTGCCCAGACTTCACTCCAGAGAATTCTAAAATAGCCATACATCAATCAACCAAGTCCCCACTTCTAGCCAGCTGGTTTCAGGTTCCGTAGCATGTTGTTGGCCCTCACTGTTAAACGGTTTTCAAAATGATAATCTTTGTACTTCTCCTATAAAAGACAGAGAAAGAAAAGGATCAGGTAACAATACACAGACCAACAGACAGGTAAATAAACCAATAGACAGCAGGAAAAAGCATATCAATAAATATAACAAAAAACAATATAGACACACAAACACACACACACATATATATACATATATATATATATATATATATATTGGGTCATCTCATATATAATATGGTTCTTTCAAATGCATGAACTAAAAGTCAGAGGAGGCGGGATAAACTACCTGCATCAACTTGCTATAAAAGCAGGTAGTAATTTTACCATGTCCTTATTCTTAGTGCAAGTTTTGAAGAGTGCAGCTCGATTTTAACAGTTTATTTTTTCAAAATTACAATGGAAGTGACAAAGGAGCATATTCGGCTTATTTTGTTTTATGAGTTCATCATCATCATCGTTTAGTGTCTGTTGTCCATGCTGACAGAAGTCTGAATGTGTACAGTAGTAATCCGAACATGTCTTTAAAAAGTGAATGCACTATGTTTTACAAAGACTGGAATAACACTGCTGGTATAGCATTGATCACAAAAGTTCACAAAAAAAAAGACTGACCAGGGAGCAAAACATCAATAACAATAGTAATCATTATCATTTTACACACATCCCAATTCTTCTTCTGACAAAGACACCACTGTATCTTCCGGCAAACAAGTTGAATCTTTCAGACCAAGATTTCCAACCCAAAAAACGTAGGTCAACTTCTACACCGAGACAATCTTGGAGAAGGAAAAGTCACTTGTGAAATGCTGCAGGATTTGCGAAGATGATGGAGATGTTTCAATGCTTACTCTACGTGTTTACACTATATGCTACATTCACTTGTATGCTGGAAAATATGGTAGACATTGACTGGGTAGAGATGTAAAACATACCTTAATACACTGTAACAACTGTATTGATTTGGCAGGCTGGAAATAGAAATTATAAAAAAAAAAACATTTTAAATATTAAGGAGACATGAATAACATGCGAACACATAAAAAAAAATGCTACAACTGTGAAAATTATACAAAAGGACTGGGGTAAGATAGTATTTGATAATGATAGAAAAATAATAATCATCATCATCATTGTTTAATGTTTGTTTTCCATGCTGGCATGGGTTGGATGGTTCAACTGGGGACTGGCAAGCCAGGAGGCTGCACCAGGCTCCAATCTGATCTGGATCAGATAAAAGGTAAAGACCTCCTTTGGTCATGACTGACCATGGGATTGCACCTAGAAAGTTACCCTCCGAGGCACAAGTCCGGGCAAAGTTGTTTATGGAAGACCAGCAGTCACCCATGCATAACAGCCTCTCATCTCCTCGCTACCGATGTTATCCAAGGGAAAGACAAAGGGGTAAGTAAAAAAAAGGAAAAACATCCAAATCCAATTGTACAAAAAAGAGAAAGAAAGAAAGCCCTTTTCTGACATAAAGCTGGTATCAGAGACGTGATTAGTTTGAAGCAGAATTGCAGTCTTACCTCATCTGTAATATAAATGGAAGCCAGTTCATAGAGTGAAAATGCAGCAACATGCACATCATCTTTCTTCCCACTGCACCTAGCCAGTGCTTCCTCCAAATACTGCAACAACAATAAGCATTCATTTTACAAGAGTTGTCAGACATATTTATCATTGGTCAATTCTTTTGCTTCTTCTTAATTCAATATTCTATTCATGCAAACAACAAAGAACATCATACTTGCTGACATGTACTTTACTGATACAATTTATAAGTGGAATGATAAAAATATTCAAGGCTTTCCGAAAGTCCAATATGTAACAATTATTATTGTTGTCCAAATTCCGATGATGGAAGAGTTTGTTTCTTCTGCTGAGAAGAATACTAATAAATGTAAATGACAGACTTTATCGTTCGTATAATTTAATGCTAAAGAAAGCGAAACTAAGAATTAGCTCTAAGAACACAAAACTGTTGTTGACAGGAAATGGCCAGTTGCTTCTTACCTGAATGGCAAGTTCTGTATCACCAAGTTCCTTATGGATGGTACCTTCTAGAAGACACTTCAAGTGGAATATCCGAGCATCTGTTTGACTCTCACAAACTGCACAAACATAACAATATAAAACACTTGTAAGTTTATCAAACATAATTAAAACAGGAAAAATAATAATTGCAAACAATATGATAGGCACAGGCATGGCTGTAGTTAAGAAGTTGCCTTTTTAACCATGCGGCTTCAGGTTCAATCCCACTGTGATCAAAATGAATTAGTAAAACAAATCAATCAACTAAAAACTTTTTTACCCCTTAATTAAAAATATATCAAAATATATCATTCACCTGGTGAACGATTTGATTGTGTAATTCCTAGCGGGTTCTGTTCATCTTGATGAGGGGGTCATTGCCGAGATGCGCTTTAACTTGCAATTAGACTGCAGCAGTGAACTCCCAAAATGAATGCAGATGTGATTTTTGACATGCCCTTTTTTGGAACTCTCTTACGCTTCTTGGCTACTGGACCTACCATGGATTGCTTCATTAAAAACAAACTATTTCTGTTTATCTAATTCTACCTAAGAAAATGGAGGCTACAACAACCAAAGCCTCCACCACGGATCCTTTGTGAACTTTGCAACAGATACTTCCATGCAAGAATCGGCCTCATTAATCATCAGAGGCATTAAACACGGACAGAGGGAAAGAAATGGTCAAGAAGAAACCAAATAAATTATCGGACACACGATTAAACGCCGCCGCCGACCTAATTCACTCATAATGCATTGATTGGCCCAGGGATATAGTAAAAAGACATTTGCCTGAGGTGCTACCTAGTGGGACTGAACCTGAAGCCATGTGGTTGCAAAGCAAACTTCTTAACCACACAGCCATACCCAAGCACATGTTTATTAATCGGAATAGATTGCATCAGATGCAACAAACACAATAGAGTTGAACATAAAACACGAGAAGTTATTTGCTAGACTAGTGTCCTAATCAATCTTATCCAGAAGGCCACAGTACCCCAGTTAATTTTATCCAATAGATCAGTGTTCAAGCTAATCTTATCTGATAGAGCCAGCAAATCAACTTAAAGTAATGCTAAACGCATGATGTAAATCCCCCGCCCACCACCACCACCACCACCACCACATAAGACATTGACATATTGTTTGTAACTCTTCCTCCTTTGCACCCACCACCACCACCACCATTCATATGCTTTTCATGCTGGCATGAGTCAAATGAGTTGTAAAGTTTCAAGTTACTGTTGGTAGACCATATCACATTTGTAAAAGGTGCATTACAGAAGTTTTGAGACTTTCTTTAGCAGAGGCAGTTATAACTGTCCTAGATTATTATAATTTCTGTATATCATTATTATACATTTAATAAGCTGACCTGCCGACTTTTGATATTCCAGACTGAAGGAGACTGATGTAACAACACTTTGAATACACCTTACTAAACACAGCTTGCCACAGCTGACTGGTTTGCAGAAACGTTCGAGACATTTGGAAGCTCACTACATAATAAAGTTTTGTGTTAACCCTTTCGATACCAACTCGGCTGGAACCAACTCTGTCTCTGTAGTACAAATATATCTTATTTTCATAAGTTTTGAATTATAATCTTCCACCAAACCTTAGTCACAATTTATGTTCCTAGCACTAGCTGAATGGTAACTAAGTTATTTTACTAAATTCTTTGTTATATTTAAAATAATTGAAAGAAACGTAAAGTATCGCAAAATAAATACGGTAACGAAAGGGTTAAACTAGATAAAAATGCTACAGAAACTGATGAATTGCTCCAGACTGGTCATGGACAGATGTTTTGAAGATGAAGGTGGTTGTGGAAAGAGTCCTGGACAGAGACTGCTGTAATAGTGATGCACAGGACACAGTGCAGCCCTTCAATATCTTCTCACCTGTAAGCATTCGACGTAACTCATCGTCAGTGCAGGTAGGTAGTGCATGCCAAAGGAAGACCAATTCAAGAGTGAAAAGTTTGCAAAATTCTTGCGTGACTTGATTGCTCTTCATTTTTTCAGCCTGAAAATAGAGAAAGGAAAAAATTTATTGCATTAAAGAAAAATAATCTCCTAATAAAATAATGAGCATAGTGTTTTCATATATTTGTACATTATATATATATATATATGTATATATATATATATACATATATATATATATATATATACACATATATATTTGTGTGTGTATATATATATGTATATTTGTCCAAACATCACAGAATAAGAGTAGGACAGAGTAGGAGAAAGAGTAATACAAGTGAAGGGAGAGGAGAGAAAGTAATAGCAATGAGAGAAAGAAAGGGGTGATAGATGAATAAGGAAGGAAGGGGTGAAAAGGAGGTATGTGAATGTTTGTGTGTGTGTGTGTGTGTGTGTGTAGAACATCACATTTCATACACATTCCTCTTAAATGTGGGTTTTTATTATTATTATCATTGCTTTACGTCTCAGAACGTTTGGTCGTGTTTGTTCTGGCAGATTCTGTGAGAGCGGACAGCAGTCTGCCGTCAGAGTCTCACGGGGTCTCTTTCCACACATTATAAGCCTTGATACTTGGTCATTAATCATCATGGGAGACATTCAACATCCAAGTACCAATCTCAAAATCCTAGCTGTCCCCAGCAGAGCAGTTTTTCGGGGCTTCCTCTGCTCTCATGTCAATTCCGATTTCTCTGACATATTTCTTGAACTTGGTTCCTAGTACTCCGAGTGCCCCTACAACTACTGGAATGACAGACACTCTCCTCACACTCCACATTCTTACAATTTCGTCTTTTGGTACTCTGTACTTTTCAATCTTTTCTAGTTCTTTGTCACTTATGTGTACGTCTCCAGGTATTGCAATATCTATGCTCAAGAACACAACACACAACCCGGTCTGAGAATCGAACTCAGTACCTCATGATTGTGAGCCTGATGCACTAACCACTGAGCCAACACACATACACTTGAGACAAAGAGAGAGGAAGAGCTAGGGAGGGAGGTAGAAGGCAAGAGAAAGTGACAGACTGACCCTTTGCCAAACAGTGGAGTAACATCCATTAATTAGCAAAATAATTAGGAAGAAAATTACTAAGCTACAATGAAACCATGTTTCTTGAATTTTGGAGCTAATAGAAAGTGTAGCTCTTGCACCTATGGTGCCTGCCATAAAACAGCTAATAAAAGTAAAAAAAAAAAAAAAACATTAAAAAAAATTACTTTAAAAGAAAAAGGTAACTTACTCGATGTGATGCAAAGGATTCAATCTGATTGTTCTTGCTTCGCACAAGGCTTGGCACATCTTGGAAAATGTTCTGGGCATCCTCAGTGTCCCCCAGGGATCCATGACAAACTGGAAGAAAGAATCACAGTTCAAGTATCATGTATTGATAAGGTGTATAGAGGGATGTGAATGGGGTTAGTTTAATCCTTTAAATACTATCCGGGATCTAGGAGACATATTTTGTGATTTAAAGTGACCTTTTATTCAAAATTTAAGTTCCAAATATTAGCTTAATAATGACAGGGTAAATTTTTCTAAATTCTTCATTATTTTTGAAATTAATTGAAACAAATTCAGAGTATTTCAAAAGAAATAGGGTAACAAAAAGGTTAATTATTAATTAACTGAGATTGAGAGACAGACAGACAGATAAAGCATGATGGAAAGAGAGAAAGAGAATAGAGGAAGAGATGCAGAAGCAGAAGAAAATACAAGGATATAAAGAGAAGAGAATGGAAAAGAGGAAGGGAAATAGAGAAAGGACAGAGAGATAGAGAGGGAAACAGTGTGTGTGTGGGAGAGAGTGTGTGTGTGTGTGTAAAAGAGGGGGAAAAAGGAAGAAACAGGTAGAGAAAAAGAGAGAAAGCAAAACCAACTCACCAGCTAGAAGATAAGAGTAATAACACTTGGACCATTTGGATTCATCCCGAAGTCTGAAACAGAAAGAATAATAATAATAATAATAATAATAATCATCATCATCATCATCATCATTTAACATACGCTTTCCATGCTGGCATGGGTTGGATGGTTTGACTGAAGACTGGCGAGCCAGATGGCTTCACCAGACTCCAATCTGATCTGGCAGACTTTCTACAGCTGGATGCTCTTCCTAATGCCAACCACACCTGTTTTTTACGTGCCACCTGCACAGGAGCCAGTCCAGCAGCACTGGCAGCGACCTCGCTCGAATGATGTTCTTCACGTGCCACCGGCACAAGTGCCAGTAAGACGATGCTGGTAACAATCACGCTCGAATGGTGCTTTTTATGTGCCACTGGCATGGGAGCCAGTCAGTGGCCCCTGGCAACGACCATGCTCGGATGTTGCTTTTATCGTTCCACTGGCACAGGTGCAATGGGGTGGGGAGCACCCCGTTACCCATACAGAGGAAGAAAACTAAGAATTAGAAAAAAGGGCTGGGTAGAAATGGTGAGATGAAACAAGCAGGGTGTTGGGTCTATTGACTGACATGGTACTGGGCCAAGAAGCAAAACGGACACGACAATCATCACCATCACCACTATAATCATCCTGAGCTCCACACTGATGACAATGATGATGATGACTCTCATCAGGTCTACAAAAACGAGCAACGAAAGGTAAATAAGATGAAATTAGCAAAGCTCACCTTTGGAAAGCATATAAACATTCTGTCCATCTTAGTTTCATCAAGTTGCACCAACCTAGGAGAATAAAATAAAAAAGGGTTTTTGTTATCGTTGATTAATGGATTAGTGGGGTCGTTAGAGCATCAGGAAAAATGCCAAGCAGTTATCTGTTCCAGCTATTTACATTCTGAGTTCAAACTCTGCCAGGTTCAATTCTGCCTCTGATCCTTCTGGGGTATCATTCAGAATACTTGCAGTGTGTAGTGCAACAAGCTCGTTCGTTAATACTCTCGTGGTTGAATACATTTGATTTATATTGTAATTATAAGTTCTAAATGCTAACTCAGAAAACGTTTTCAGTGTAGCAACTAATACATAAAAAAAAAAAATATTCATCATCATATATATATATATATATATATATAATTCTATTATTAATTGACG
>NC_069004.1:2393763-2405266 GCF_001194135.2 Octopus bimaculoides | reverse complement strand
TATATATATATATATATATATATAGATGAGTGTGTGTGTTTAAAGTACGCCCTTGACCTGAGATCATGTGACAGTTGTGAAGAAGCATCACAAAATAAGGCTTTGTAAAAAATTAAAATATAAAAAACAATTTCATTAAGATAATTGTAATCTACATTACTGAAAACATATCTGTCAAGTTTCAAGTTATGAGGAAAGAAACTAGAGAGGTGGCGAGAGGGAAAACAGCAGAAAACTGCACATATGCCATGGGGAAGTCATCTGCAGCAGTCTGGCATTCTCTCCCAAGGAGTAATTTATCTCATCTCCAATTCATTTCTAAATATAATAAATAAAAAGTCTGTTTTTAATGTAAGAAAATGTCAGTATTTGTACGAGAAGGGGCAACAAACCCATTATGGCTTATCAAGTATCAGAAGATTAGAAAAATAGGTGATTTCTTAACATTGGTCAAAGGTCAAACGCTTAAAAAGAAGTATTAACTGATTAAACTAGTTTGTGTATATGATAAGTAGTTTTTTGTTTTTTTAGCATTGTCTAATAAATAACAGCTAAATTAATCCTTTTGATAGCAACCTGCCTAAGACTGCCTTGGTCCTGTGATATGAAGTGTTTGTTTTAAAGTAAAACCGTTTAGTGATCTGTATACACACTTGTATATAAGTTGAAAGCCTTCCAAACTGTGGAATTACAACTTGAAACACAGATCCAGATTGCTGACATAAAATCCTGCCTCAAATAACTACCCACCTAACCCATGCCAGCATGGAAAAATAGACATTAAATGAAGGAACAAACAAAGATTACGACTGACTTACCGATTTCATACAGACACATGAGTTCAATTTCACGTTGGCCTGCAGCAACGGTGAGCGCTTGACGATATAGAGATAGGGCTAATTCATTTTCACGCTGAAGAGAAACAGTTTTAATGAAGTTACGCATGTACAAACATAAATATTTGAATTGATTAATGAGAAAGTTGTGGGGAACAAAAATAATAAATGCAAGAGGACAATCAAGAAAATGACTTGATCTAGGAAAGGAAACTATTACAGAATCAAGGAGAAAACAGTCAGTGATCTCCTTTGGAAGCACACGTATGGACATAGTTATTGGCAGACTAAAAAGAGCATACGTTATTTACATTATTTACATTTGACAGATATCTGTCCTCATCTTGTTTGTTGTTAACACAACATTTCAGCTGATACACCCTCCAGCCTTCATCAGGTGTCCTGGGGAAATTCCGAACCTGGGTTCTCATTCCTAAGGTATTTTGTTGATGTAATTATTTATATGAATAAATAAATAAATGTAAAACACAAAAGTAACTCTTTCATGTTTCAATCAAAGAAGGAAGCAATGAAATGCCTTACCTTTAGAGTGTGAACTCTCCCTTTGAAGAAGAGGAAGAGAGAAGAACGTGGGAACTCTTTCTCCCGATTTTTTATTAGCAGTTCTGCATCACAAATACCTGGAATAGATATTTAAATATGAAAGATTTATTTTTTTAGGGAACAAAGAACGAAATATAATGGTAGACTGAGAGACATGCAAGACACAAAGAAAAATTCACAAAGGCTCAATGAGGAAAATTAATTTCATAGACACAGTCTATGACTTAGGAAGTGTCTAAGTAAGACTCTGTCTATATCTTTTTAAGACTGACTCATTGTCATTATTTTACAGTCGAGCTACACAAGACTTACTGAGGCAGTTTTTCTATGGTTGGATGCTCTTGCAAGAAAAATCTGTAGAAGTAATTCTCTAACTGCTACAATACTGATTTCAAATTTTGCCCAAGGCCAGCAATTTTGTGACTGGGGGTAAAAATTGATTACATTGACCCCAGTCCTCAACTGGTACTTATTTTATTGACTCTGAAAGGATGTAAGGTAAAGTCGACCTCAGTGGAATTTGAACTCAGAACATGAAGACATGCAAAGCATTTTGCTCGGTGGGCTAATGATTCTGGCAGCTTGACCCCCTTAAAACTGTTACAATATTAAGCAATAGTTTCTTCTCCTACTTATTTTTATCACATTCTATGCCACTGAGTACATTGTTGTTTGCTTAATTCTTAAATCTCAACAAGATTAACCCTATCTGTCATAATTAAAGGATAATAAAACGATAACTACCACTTATGTAACTATGTCAATTATCTTTCTATAATGAAAGCTATCTCATGTGACCAGGACCTCATTACGATATGTTTCATTTTGTAATACTTTAGATTGTCATTTAATGGTTTAGTGGTGATGTGGCTACTATTTTTAGTAGATATAGCTACTATGTGGAAGTCTATCTCATTATCCCATATGTATGTGTGTGTGTGTGTGTGTGTGTGTGCGTATATAAAGATACATTTGAGGGAGATGTGGCTATTATATCTAGCAGGTCTACTTCACTGGCCTGTATAAACACACAATAAGATAATGAGCTGTGATTTGAGAGAGATGCGACAAAAGACACTCGTGATGGTGAGAAAGATATAGTAACCGTGGTAACAGTGACGATGATGATATCTATAAATCTAGCACAATACTCACCAGCAGATATCTTGATGCCATCTAAAGCAAAAAATGGACGAAGTACTGTGTGATACCATAAGAGTCCAAGTATTGCCAACGGAGCTTTCATATCTTTGCTATTGCTTGTTTCATTTAGAGCTGCTAATCCTGCAATGCGGTCACCTTCAAAACCTAAGAACTCGATTAACTTAAGAATTTTTGGTGGCACCATTGAAACACACAACTGGAATGTTCCGTAGCCAAAGTTTACCGCACCTAACAGACGCTCCAACACGTCCTGTGTGAGTTCGTTATCGTTCCCATCCGTACACGTGGAATCTGATGTTAACCGAACGTCACTGTTATTGCTTGATATGGAGTCCGTTGATTGGCTGAGTTTGGTTTGAGAATGCCTAGACAACATTTCAGTGATATCACGATGGAGTCTCTCGTAGATCTTCCATGCCTTGCGTAAAAGCCAACCGCCTTTGATATAGCTAGGAATGTCCTGGTGAGTGAAAGTAAGCACTGCTTGGTACAACAGGGAGTCTGCTATGATAATTTGTCGCTGCATTCGGTCTTCGCTACCAATTTGAACCTCCTGTACAAAAAAAAAAAGATATACATACATATATATATATAAATGTAGGTGCATTTTATCAATGGGTATAAATAGCATGGAAAAAATAAATAAATAGTTGCCAGGGTAGCAAAAATTCACATAAGTACCAAGGATGATACGGCCTACTTATAAAGGTAGAAATTCCAGGGTTTAGTGAAATGTTTTTGTAGAACAGATAAATAAAGAAATGGAGTTAAACGCAGTTGTTATTCAAATCTTTATACTTCCGACATATGTTTCGAAGAAAACATTGGTATTATTCCAGAGGAAATAAAATGATGTAAAACAATGTAATCATCTCATCAGGGTAAAAAAGAGAAACAAAACACAACAATAAGCTATTTTTGTTGTGCTTTGTTTCTGGGTGCTCTTTTCCATGAGATATGAGAAAGCATTAAAAAAAACACCACAAAGCCAACAACCAACATAATCCAACATAATGCATCTATCATTTTCTTTCTTAAACATTCCACATATTACCTGGTGTCGCTTTTTTTTGGAAAATTTTCTTCGTAAAGTCTTGAAGACACCACTTTCTGGGTCGCATTTTTTCTCTGTTTCTTGTAAAGCCTTAGTTGCTTCTTCGATCCTTTCTTCTTCAAAAGACATCAAGGCTTGCTGAAATAAGAGCAAACGAATCATTAAAGCAATACAAATCACATTGAGTTCCCAACAATGGTACGAGAGCAATGAAGTGGTTCTATGTTCAAATCTTGCTGAGGTTGTATTAGAGCTACTTAATAGATCTTGGAATTCACCCAGGTGGCCCACATTCAATTCCCAGCATGGAAGTTGTCTTATTTAATGTTGGTACCCAAGTAGCTGGTTTATATTTTGTATGCCTGTATATTAAGTGGCCTGCCACTTCACATCCAGTCCAATTACCTCTGTGATTTAGCTCTTGCCCAAGTGAAGCTGATTGGAGAAACTCAACAACAACTCGTATACCATTATTGTTTTCACAAAAAGCATTTTAAAAAACTAACGAGTTTGTTCTTTCATTAAAGAATTTTAAAAATTGAAAATCAAAAATGGAAACCATTCAAAATCTCAGAAAAATCTTTCATAAAAGGATTGATTAAAATTTTTGTAAATTTAAAACAAAAAACATTTGGACTGCAATTTAAGACAAAAGAAAGAAAGAAAAAAAGAAAGGAAGGAAGGAAGAAAGAGAAAAAGGTGAGGAGGAAAGAGAAGTTATTAAATCTGATTGAAATTAATTGTTTTTAATGTGAGATTTTTAACACAATTTTGCCCCAGAACAATATCTAAAATTAGAAATGGCAAAAATGAAAAGATTACATTGTGCAAGGCGGTTCGTTAAATTGATCAATGATATTCATTGATTTGAAAACGAAAATCATTTTGGAAAATCTGTTTTTGTAGAAGTAGTTGCAATTATTTGTCTAAACAACTGGACAAGGTTTTTTAAAAATGAAATAACAAAAGTTCCCTCTCCTTCACATATACATCCATAGAAATACACACACATACAGACGTATGCGTATATCTACCCATATATACAAACACATTTTTACAGAAATAAAGGCAGTGTAATATAAAAAACACACGAATAATCAAATCTTTTATCTTTTACTTACTTCAGTCACTGGCCTGAGGCCATGCTGGGGCACTGCCTTCAAAAGTTTTAGCCAAATACATCAAACCTCAGTACTTATTTTTAAGTCTAATACTTATTCTATTGGTCTCTTTTGCTGAACAACTAAGTTACAGAGACATAAACAAACCATGTAGAAGAAGCAGCACCATAAAACTACCGAGTGCTTGCAATTCAAGCTTCTCCAGGGATTTTCTTCATTTAAACAGACACACATGCACAGACTCACATAATGTCAGAGGAATTTGCATGGCGCTTTATCTAGGGAAATGATTTTTTGCCAACATGTTAACACGACAGACGTCAGAATTAAGTTTTCACTCAATAATTCTCTTAAGACCATGATAGAATTTCTTTCTATCTTTTTTTTTTTCTTTTTTTTGTAACTGTAGATAAGTCTATAGGGAAAACAAAGCAGCAGGCAATTAAAATATTGTTAAAGATAAAGACAAACCGTTAAAGCTAAAGAACAGGTCCTGCCATATAAGTCAACCAAATCTGTCAATCAACATTCTGGTTCCATTGCTGATTCATACATAATTCCATAACTCTTACCAAAATTTGTAAATTCAGATACGTTCATATGAGAAGAAAAACTTATCCAAAATTTATGAAATTCACTAAATATTTTTAGCTGGTGTCAACCAGCATTCGTTTCTTCAAACTCGTTATCCCTCACTCCCTGCCATTCATTTATATCTTATTTAAAAAAATTTTTTTTTAGTAAAATTGCTGTAAAATTGTGAATATAACATTCTTTTAAGTTTTGTAGTATGAGAGGTGGTTAAGGTGAAGTGCTTCGACTCTACATTTGCATAACATGTGATCTACTCAGACTACCACAATGGTCATCAACTAAAACCAACTCAAGTTTCACCTTTGCAAGTGCATAACAAGTCATGAAATAAGACTGGGGCATTTCGCCAAGCAAGTGCAATAATAATAATAATAATAATAATAATAAGGCATCTACTAATATTAGTGCAAGTTTCACCATGCAAACATGTAGTGTAAGTTGTCGTCTGCTAAGACTGGTGCAGATTTCACCAACGTCGACTGGAAGAATTCTCAAGAATTTAGAATCTCTCGTTCACATCAGACATGTAACCGAAAGGAAAATGTTGACAGCTGCTGGAATGGCACCAGCTTGCATGCATTCTCGAACATCTGAAACATATAAGACTTTAAAAGAGGTGATGGTCACAAAAACCTTGTCGTCTAAACAAATACGCAACAAACATGTAAGATTCATCAACAACATGTGTGAAGTGTTCCACAGAACCTTAAGACACAAGATGAACATGCTGACATTAATTTTGGATCTATCCCCTAGAATAAAAAAGAAAAAAAAAACATTGGGTGTTTCAAGGAAAAACAAAAAAAAAAATACATATGTATACATACATACACAGATACATACATACACACACATATATATACATACATATATAATGACAGACTTCTTTCAGTTTCCATCTACAAAATCCATTCACAAAGCTTTGGTCAGCCTGAGGCTATAATAAGGAGACACTCGCCCAAGGTGCCACACGGTAAGGACTAAACCCAGAACCATGTGAATTGGAAAGTAAACTTCTTAGCACACAGCCACACCAGCACCTACATACACAAATAAATACAATCCACACACACACACACAGTATTTATTGATTTGTCTTTCTTAATAAAACTGTTCTCTGACAACAATACAAGACCCAGTAGCATTTTTATATGAACCAATGTTTTCCTTGCCATCAATAATGACATCAAATATGTATCGAAAATAATAGAATTAAGTGAAGCAAAAAAATATGCAATTCGTTAATATTCATTGCATTTGCCGGAATGACAGGAAATTGATGTCTGTTTACAGTGAAGGAAAGATTGATACGGCAGAGTGTTAGATTTAATCTTGGGAATGAATAACAATCGCTCCTGTTTCTTACAACCAGGCCAGCGTTTGTTTGTATATATTCAAGGTTGCCTACTCTACACATTTGTATGCATATATATATATATATATATATATATAAAATTATATCAAAGGAGACAGGGTGAAAACGACCTGCCTCCAGCATGCTTGAAGTGCTGATACCTTCAAAAAAACTACCAAAAACTCCAGCTAAATCTCTTTTATGAATTAATATATATATATATACATACATATATAAATATCTATACATATATATACACACACACAAGCACACACATAGATATATACATACACACACACACACATAATATATTATTACATATACACATATGCACACAATACCTGACTTCCTACTAATAGCTCGCCATGGTATTCTACGTCTAATGCTTGTGGAAAGTAAATCTCGTAGCTTGCTTTATTTCTAGTTAGTCAAAGTCACCATGGAACATGGCAAGTTGTTCAAAACCTTTCTTCTTCACCAGAAATCTTTATTGAACATTGTATACTCACTGAACACATTCATTTATCGCATGTTGGAATAAAATCCTGAACGTGAAGTTATTCACACAGAACGAGTGTTGTCGTTATTTTACTGCACAGAGTTATTTCATGGTTATTGGATTAATGATTCAGTCCAATTATTAAAGTGTTGAAGTTTTTATTAGCAACCTCCCACACTAAATATGTATGTGTGTATGTATGTATGTATCTAGTGATCTATCTACATATTTATACACCCCTATCTATTGATATACATCTACCTATCTATCTATTTATTTTCTTCCATCTTTCTATCAATTTATCTATTTATATACCTGTATCTATCTAGCTATTTATATACATCTATCAATCTATCTATTTATATCTATCTATCTATCTATTTATATACCTGTATCTATCAATCTATTTATATACCTCTATCTATCTATCTATTTATATACCTCTATCTATCTATCTATTTATATACCTCTATCTATCTATCTATCTATCAATCTATCTATTTATATACCTGTATCTATCTACCTATCTATGTGGGCATCTAGTTATGTTTATCTCTCCCTCTCTCTCTCACCCTCTCTCTATTTCCCCACACTTCTTCCTATCCAGTGATGCATTCACACATAATCTCCCAACCTGGTTTTGTTATTTTTATATATAAAAAGATATTGACTTTTTCTGGATAGTCTTCTTTACTTTCTATTTTTCTTCTTTTTTTTTTGTTTTGCTGTAATAAATAAACTGCTTTGATTACAAACACTGTATTGATTACAATTATGAATTACAAAGTGCATTTATGGATTCTGAGCCAACATTACTCATAATAGATGCAAGTGTGGTTGTGTGGTTAAAGAGCTAGCCTCCCAACCATGTGGCCTTGAGTTCAGTCCCACTGCACAGCACCTTGGGCAGGTGTTTTCTACTATAGCCCCCAAGCCAACCAATGCTTTGAGAGTGGATTTGGTACTGTATGCACAAGTCCTGGAATTTTGTTAACACCTGGGGTAATGGCACTCTGAACTTTTTTCAACCTGGGGTCAGGTCCGGTTACTCTGCATGGGAAGACCCACCTCCACAGCTAATTAGGTCACCCAGGTAAACAAAAGCTACTAATTACTTCTAAACTACATTCCAGGCATTCGAAAGTATCAATTCCACATGTGACCCTATTGCTGATGGCTGAGGATCTGCCAAACACAATGCTAACTTCTGTGTCAGCTAGCCTTTGCTCCCACAACACCTCTTGTATATCCACCATTTACACCTGGGTGCACCATACAGAATTTCTAATTATTCCCTCTCCACAGCACAGGTGTGGCTGGGTAGTTAAGAAGCTTGCTTTGCAACCATGATGTTTCATGGCTCAAAAAGATTGGTACAAATGTAAAGATGGAATACCTACAAAAATCATCATTGCTTGGAGTTCTCTGCAGGGTTCTTGAAGCATGACCAGTGAACAAGTGTCACCTTAATCTGCTGGCTGTGATCAGCTGACACTTTCCATCATACCCAACAAAAATAAGTTGAAAGTTTTCACCAAATAATAATGATAACAAGAGCAGTCAGAGAGCGCAGACCTCCGCCAAGGTAACACCAACATCCTCTCAACAATTAGCCGGATTTGAATTTTAAAATGAGAATATCTGAGATAAACTCGACTGCTCTCACAAACGAGAATATTAAAAGTGAACCTGACCGCTCTCAAAAATTAGTAATAAACAAGGAAAAATAATCCAGAATCCTTGTCCAGGACTAGATTGATCCCAAAATCTAATCATTTCATGCCAGTTACAAGGCCAAACATCCCTGAAAGTTTCATCCGAATCCACCCAGCAGTTCTTGAGATATCTTGTCCACGGTCAAACAAACACGACTGAAAACAATACCTCCATCTTAGTGAAGGCAGAGGTAACAACAATAATAATAATAATAATAATGATAATAATAATAATAATAATAATGATAATAATAATGATAATAATAATGATAATAATAATAATAATAATGATAATTTGGAATAGAGTACTCAGTAGAACTGTTACAAAAGCTTTGCCTCCTTGGCATGGCCAGAATAATCAAGGAAGTATCAGATAGGTGAAGAGAACAGATAGGCAGCAGGCAGCAAGGCCGTTATGCATGCAAGACTCCAAGAGTTCCAACAAAACTTGAGTTAGAAAGAACAATAATAATAATGTTGAAAATATTAGTAATATTATATATGGCAGTTTCCATTGAAATTCAATCAGTTGTCTGCTTTCGAGAAATCAATATGATCAATATGGTATCATATTTTAGGGAAGAATGACGTCAGTTCACTTGTGCACATGCACTGCAAGAAAGAATAAAACAAAACCAAAACCAAAAATCATCACACTGCTACCAATTCAAGCAGAGATCAAATTCTTTAATTACATTCTAAGATACTTATTAAACGTTTATATATCTACATTATTTTAGAAATTGTAGCAGGGCCAACCAGATAAGATAGCAGACCCATTAGTCAAAGGGTTCCTGATATATTTATATTCAAAGGAGATGAAGTGACAGAAGTAGTGGAATGCCAGAGAAAACACATTGTAGTATTCAGCTATGACCCTCAACGTTCTGAGTTCAAATTCCATAGGGGTCGATGTAACATTACAGTTGTTATTATTGTTGTTTTTCAGTCGCAGATCAGCTTTGATAGAGCAGCCATTCTAGCCATGAACATTCCATCTTCTTTAGGCAAAACTTATCTAAGACTACCTTATCCAATGTCACCTCTTTTTAAGATGGTTGGCTGTGATTTGAGGGAGACTTGGCTGTAATTTCCAGCATGTTGGGTAATGATGCAGAGCTACTTGTTACCTTTGGGCCAACCAAAGCTTTGTGAATGGATTTGGCATACAGAAACTGAAAGAAGCCCATTGTGTGTGTATATATATATATATTTATGTGAGTGTGTGTGTGTGTGGCTTTGTGTTTGTGTTTGTCTCCCACAACCACTTGACAACCGGTGTTGGTATGGTTACATCCGTGCAACTTAGCAGATCGACATAAGAGACCGAAGAAATAAGCACCGGGTTTCAAAAAGGAAAAAAAAAATTAATACTGGGGTCGATCCATTCAATTGGAAATTCTTCAAGGTGGTGCCCCAGCATGGCCGCAGTCTAATTGCCTGAAACAAATACAAGACGAAAAGGCAAAAAATACACATGTATGCATACACAATAAACATTCATCAGTCAGTCGATCCTGAATCAATCCATATATCCATGGTTATCCGTTTGCACACACAATAAATGCTTGAAGTGAAGAACCACATTGCTGTAATAACAGACACAGGCAATCAATATTTGCCGAAGAAAGGTGCATGAAAAGATCAGACTAGATTTGGTAGACGAATACAGCCATGTCACGTATACTTCCAACCACACATAAACTCTCCATTTAAGTTTATGTGTGCACGTTATAAATATATGTGTGTGTAGGTGTGTGTGTGTGTATGTGTACTGTATGTATTTTATGTGAGTATATATATATATATATACGTGTGTATGTGTGTGTATGTACATATATATATACATACTTTCTCTTTTACTTGTTTCAGTCATTTGACTGCGGCCATGCTGGAGTACCGCCTTTAGTTGATAAAATTGACCTCAGGACTTATTCTTTTGTAAGCCTAGTACTTATTCTATCGGTCTCTTTTTGTCGAACCGCTAAGTTACGGGGACGTAAACACACCAGCATCAGTTGTCAAGCGGTGTTGGGGGGACAAACGCATACACACAAACACACAAACATACATACATATATACATATATATATATATATATATATATATATATATATATATATATATATATATATATATATATACATACATATATACGATGGGCTTCTTTCAGTTTCCGTCTACCAAATCCACTCACAAGGCTTTGGTCGGCCCGAGGCTATAGTAGAAGACACTTGCCCAAGGTGCCACGCAGTGGGACTGAACCCGGAACCATGTGGTTGGTAAACAAGTTACTTACCATACAGCCACTCCTGTGCCTGTATATATATGTATATATAAGAAATGGAAAACAAAACAATAAATTGAACAATTATAAATTCCATTCAATTTAATTATTTTATACAAACAATTATTGTTTTGTTTTCCATTTCTTATTTATATTTATATATTAATAAACTGTATGTTTATTTTTTGTTTACTTATTGGAATAACATTGTTAATGATATAGGTAATATAAACCAGAAAATTCTTCAGATAGTTAATACACCTTAGGAGAAGTTTACACCTAGGTAAATTGTTATGTGTGTGTGTGTGTGTGTGT
>NC_069004.1:2390441-2392166 GCF_001194135.2 Octopus bimaculoides | reverse complement strand
TAATTAGCAGGATGAAACCAGCAAGCTGGCAGAATCATTAACACCCCAGACAAAATGCTTAGTTGAATTTCATCTGAAAGATAGCTGGAGGCAGGATACTGGAACCGAGCTGAAAAAAGCAAAGATTCAACAGGAGAGAAGCAGAAAAGATAGTCCAGTGTCAAGAACAGTGAGAAAAGGCATTGATGGCCTCTGGCTTCACAGGGAGTGAAGAGCTTAAGTAAGTAATACTGACAGAAAAAGACTTATAAGACAAATCGTTTCTTAGAGAGAATCAAAAATGGTTTTGCAAGATTTAACCCCACACTATAATTCCTTCTGTTTACCATAATTAAGGAAAAAAGAAAAGTTATAACAGAAAATACATGAGAAACATTGAAGAAAGATCAGGACTCACCATAAATAAAACAAAAGTGGAGCCAGCGTGCATGAGAGGGCTTTCATTTCTGAAATGGAAAAGACAAAAAACATTTTGTTAATATATATTAATATTGTTGTGTCTCACTGTCGACACTGTTATGTCCTTTGAACTCACTGTATATGCCACGTTATAACATGGACTTATGACAAGGTTATAACAATACAAATGTAAATCAGAAACAACACATAACAAACAATATCTCTTCTTTACGACTTGCACGACTGTCTTCACAAAATGCCTGTGTGCACACCACAGTTGAACGAGAGACCAACAAAACTCCTTGTAATACCAAAGACAAACTGAAGGCAAGCATTATGGCAGCATTCACCAACTTAAACAAGGAGACCGTCCAGAGGACTTCTGCAGGAGATTCCAAAGTCATCTGGAGACTCTGGATGAAGATAATGGTGATTTTATTGAATAAATTTACTCTTTAGTATTTCAAGATATTTTCATGTAATTTTAGTAAATATATCTGTTAAAATGAGATGTCAGTGTTATTTTCATTTTTGCATAATTCAAATGACAGTTTATCCACCACACCCTATATATATATATATATATATATATATATTTGAAATTTATAGAAAAACAAAGAACGAAGACAGGTGTATAAACAACAAGGAGGTGTATTAGTTTGACACTCACGAAAATGTAAAAGTCTTTTACGTTTCGAGCCTATGCTCTTCAACAGAAAGGAATAAGAGAAAATAAACAGAGAGAGAATGAAACAAAACTTGTAGATTTAGCGGTCATATATGTATGTATGTATGTATACACACATGTGAGTGTTGTATGACAACTGTTTATCATTCATCAATCATACAACTATGTATGTAGAAGGTGAAGTAAGAGTTCTCCTTCATAGGAATGAACATTATTATAAAAGAGCAATCGTTTCTCTTTTCCTTTTCTCAAGTTTGGCCCAGTTCAACCTGACACTGAAGTCGAAACCAAAAAAAAAAAAAAATGAAATTAAAAAAATGAATATGGCGGTAAGATATCATTTCACTTTAAAAATCTTACCTTGAATTTATTTATTTATTTTTAAAAAAAAACAGTTTAATTAAATATCTGAAACAAAAAATTTTTTTAAAAGGTAGAAAACAGTCGTATGATGGATATCTTCAAAGACAAAATAGTAAGCAAACAAACGCTCAAAGAAACGAAGAGTTCATAAGTTCAAATGTTACTAATTAAAATCTTTGAAGTCAGTTTCCATAATTACAATTTTTTTGGTTAAAAGCTTACTTCACATGCTTCTTTTTCAATTATTTATTTTTTTGATTATTCCTTTCTTTCTT